>NC_135819.1:70552818-70645373 GCF_964213995.1 Mustelus asterias
TGAATTTGGGCAGGCTTATCTTAAGTGCGACGTCACTGAGCAAACTGCAAACGACCTGCCACTAATTGGGATTCTCAATTGGAAACGTCGTAAGGATAATTGGTGAGGGGAATGGAATAGTTCACACAGGGCGTGCTCTCTTGTGGGTAGATTATTAATACAGAGAAAACTTTGTATTACAACTGGTTGTATTATACCAGGTGGTTTGAGTGCCTCATATCAACACTGTTGATGCCATCTTCTGTCTTGTCCATCACACAAACACACAAAATGACAAAGAAGCATTAACATCAGCCCACCGATTGGGAGCGTATTGCCCTGGTACAACGAGAGATTTTTAAAGCATTAATGTTTATTTATTAGTGTCACAAGTAAGCTTACATTAACACTGCAGTGAAGTTACTGTGAAAATCCCCTAGTCGCCACACTCTGGCACCTATTCGGGTACACTGAGGGAGAATTTAGCATGGCCAATGCACCTAACCAGCACGTCTTTTGGACTGTGGGAGGAAACCGGAGCACCAGGAGGAAACCCACGCAGACACGGGGAGAACATGCAGACTCTGCGCAGACAGTGACCCAAGCCGGGAATCAAACCCGGGTCCCTGGCGCTGTGAGGCAGCAGTGCTAACCACTGTGCCACCGTGTTGCCTTTTAAATGCAGTTAGACAACTCACTAACTGTCATGGTGACTTCCACGTTCTCCCCTCTCTGAGTGAGGAAGTTTCTCTTGAATTCCTTCCTGGATTTAATAGTGACTCTCTTGTGTTTATGCTCCCTGGATTCCACAAATAATGTTATCAGTTTATTTATTAGTGTCACAAGTAGGCTTACATTATCACTGCAATGGAGTTACTGTGAAAATCCCCAAGTTGCCACACTCTGGCGCCTGTTTGGGTACACTGAGGGGGAATTTAGTATGGCCAATGCGCCTAACCAGTACGTCTTTCGGACTGTGGGAGGAAACCGGAGGACCCGGAGGAAACCCACACAGGAATTGGCGTAGCCACTGGCCAAGGAGCTGGGTTCCCTGTGAGAGTGTCTAGCTCTTTGCTGTAGTACAGGTCAAGCTCTCAGATCTGGAGAACACGGAAGTTCTGCTCAGAATTTATCCTTCAACCAACACCTAACAATAATAATTCACAACTGTTCCTCTTTTCTTCATGTCTCTTCCTTTCATCTTGCTGGTCAGTTCTACTTCTTCTCCAACCTGAACTGAAAGGCAACCAATGATTCAAAATCATAGAATCCCGACAGTGCAGAAGGAGGCCATTCGGCCCATTGAGTCTGCACCAACTCTCCGACAGAACATCTTTACCCAGGGCCACCCCACGTCCTATCCCCTAACCCCACACATTTGTCCCAATGAGACAAATTGGGACACTAAGGGACAATTTAGTATGGTCAGCATGGTTTGGTATTGACCTAACCTGCACATCTTTGGACTGTGAGAGGAAACCAGAGCAACCAGAGGAAACCCACGCAGACACGGGGAGAATGTGCAAACTCCACACAGACAGTGACACGAGGCCGGAATTGAACCCGGATCCCTGGCGCTGTGAGGCAGCAATGCTAACCGCTGTGCCACTAGTGATCCCGGAACATTTCCAAAAGCGCTGTCGGGATTTCTTCCCCCCTCTTCCCTTTAAATTTCTCCGTCCGACTTACAGCAAATCTGTATCTGAAGCCGTGCATGGCTACGATAATGTTCTTCCCCATCCACCACCCCACCCCTACTCTCCTCCCAACTTCATCAGCAATTCCGGGATTGGATTTCTGCAGGCATTTCCCACACTGCCCCTGGGGTGTTTACTGCCACAGTTTGGGCGGAAGATCAGGAAAAGCTCCACAGGGATTACAACATCCTGTCTCCGGGGAGGGCAAAAGCAAGAGTTGTTGAAGTCAGCCATGCCACCGTGAAAAAGCAGAGGTGCTGAGACAACAGGAGGTGCTGAGTCAGCGATGGCCAGCCTAGGCTGGTGAGTGGCCACATGAGAGACCCTCCTTCATCTCAGAGGGCCGCAAGATTGGAATCGGGCTTGTTCACTGACCATGACCCCATGAGTAAGATTGACTATTTTTAATACATGCTGAATATGTCATAATGAATTATAGAAAATGGTTAATCACTCATACATCGATAGAATTCTCAACAAACTCGAATTTACCCTGCTGGTCCCCGTAACACTAAGGGGCAATTTTAGCATGGCCAATCCACCTAACCTGCACATCTTTGGAGTGTGGGAGGAAATCGGAGCACCCGGAGGAAACCCACACAGACACGGGGAGAACGTGCAAACTCCACACAGTCACCCGAGCCGGGAATCGAACCCAGGTCCCTGGAACTCTGCTACCGTGCCATTTGATAGGGTAGACATTGAGAAGCTGTTTCCATTTATGGGGGAGACCACAATTATGGCCAGAAATATAAAATAGTCACCAATAAATCCAACCAGGACTTCAGGAGAAACGTCAATACTCGGAGAGTGGTCAGAATGTGGAACCTGGAGCCACAGAGAGTAGCTGAGACAAAGATGGAATGTAAGGCAAATCAGGTAAACACACGGAGGAGAGCGGAATAGAAGTGTATGCCGATCAGGTTAGATAAGTTGGGTTGGAGGAGATTCATGTTAATACCAGCATGAACCAGATGGGCTGAATGGTCTGCTTCCTGTATAATATGCTCAATGTTGCTGATGCGCGATTAAATCACTCGGGAGGCTGGATCGTACCCGGGAAATAAAGGCTTTTATTAGTAACAAGAATGGAACATACTGCTTAACAATACAATCCCAGACTAAGGGTCACTCGGCAGTGCAGTGACCTTTATACTCCTATAGGTAGGCGGAGCCAACCGGAGTGTACCACAGAACAATACCAACAGGTAGAACACCCCAACCCTAACCCCAACAGTAACAACAGTAACATATGTACAAGTACCCATAGTGCTAACCATCTATGGTTCAGTACCCATAGTGGTAACCATCTATGGTTCACCACAGTTGCAAAACAGTTCTAAAAGTTAAAAGAAGATGACTTTTAACACAGGCAGTACAAACTTCACCGCTCGCCAGGTCTGGAACTATCTTCAAAGCAGCAGGGACACCACAATAAGCTGATTGGCAGAAAATCTATCTGCTGAATAGTACGAGCACAAATCATGAAATCTCATCAACCTAAGGCAAGCGTGTGCCAATTAATTCTCCGACACAATCCTTCTCTGCTGGCGCAATGAGATTCTAAACTCGGGCGAGCATTATCTGCCTGGCGCACTCATCCTGTAACACTGACAGTAACACTGTGGGGTTGAGGAAGGAAGTGAGCATGAAGTAAATCCAAACAGAAAATTGATGGAGGTGGAGTGGTGCAGTGGGGGAGCTGTCGGAGGCATCTTAATGTCAAACAACTCCTGTTGAGAAAATTGCCTCCAATGTGTAATTGTAGTCGGTTGTTAGAGGGAGAAGATCCTTTAGAAAAATGTTGTCTCCCGCTGAGCTGAGCTCCTCGTCACAGAAACTAACTCCAGTAACCCTGAAGGCCCCGTTATTGAAAAGGTAGACTGTTGGGGGAGTTGTGATAATGTCACTGGGCTAATAATCCAGAGAGCTAGGGTAATGCTCTGGGGACCTGGGTTCAAATCCCACCATCGCAGATGGTGAAATGCGAATTCATTAAAAGTCTGGAATTAAAAGTCTATCGATGATCATTGTCAATTGTTGTAAAAACCCACCTGGTTCACTAATTTCCTTTAAGGAAGGAAATATGTTGCCCTTACCTGGCCTGGTCTATATGTGACTCCAGATCCACAGTGAAGTGGTTGACTCTTAAATGCCCTCAGGCATGGGCAATAAATGTTGACCCAGCCAGCGATGCCCACATCCCATGAGCAAATAAAAAAAAACCTCAGGACATCCCAGGTGCACTTTACAGCCTATTGGAAGTGTGGGGTCATTGTTGTAATGTGTGAAGCCCAACAGTCAATTTGCTCCCAGCAAGGTTCCACAAGTAACGATGTAACAGCAACCAGGGAGTCTGTCTGAGTGACATTAGCTTGGAGATTAATATCGGCGAAAACACTTCCTTGAAATGATGTCATCTCAATCTCATCTGTCCACCCGGGGAGCAGGGGGGAGGGTCACTATTTGGGAGTTTATCTGAAAGGAGGCACCCACACTACTGCAGCATTCAGGCAGTGGAGCGCCAGCCTGCATTCTGTGCTCTACACTCTGGAGCGCAAGTTAAATCCACAATGCTGTGAAGCAAGGACAATAGTGTGACCATCCAAGCTGCAGCAGACTCTGGGGGCGCTATTTTACCATTTTGATTTTAAATGCTGGGTACATTTGAAACTGGGAGTGTTTCAGATTCGACTTTTAGATCTGTGCCTGAAAAAATATCAGCGTTTCTGAATCGCGCTGCGCAAGCCTGTGGGTGGGGCTCAACACACCCAAATTCCTGCAGCTCCGATCGGCACCTCCAACTGCCCATGCCAAAAAAAAGATAGAATGTGGCTCCCCTGCCACATCTCTCCCGGGCCGGGATAATGCCTCCCCCTGGGGGTCCCCACAGGCATTGCCCCACCCCCACATTACTGATCCTCTTATCCCCCCACTCACCCACCACTCAGATCAATCGCAGGCCCCTCCCCTCCCACACATCCACCGATCTCAGGCAGAGTGGCAGGAGAACCCCCCTTCCCCCTCACTGATCACAGGCAGAGTAGCAGCGGACCCCCCTTCCCCCTCACTGATCTCAGGCAGAAAGGCAATGGACCCCCTCTTGCCTCCCACTGATATGTAGCAGAGAGCCATCGGACCCACCCTCTCCTCCTACCCCCCACTGATCTCAAGCAGAGAGCTGTCGGACGCTCGGCACTTACCTCCTCACTAACTGGAGCGCCCGAATCGGACTTTTGTGGAACATGTCTGTTTTGCGCTGATTCCGGCTGGGCGAACGCGGTGGTAAAGGGGGAAATGCCGATAAGGTTGGACATGTAACCCATTAAGTCAATTTAAATGCACAGCCATTTCGTGCGGGGTCCCGATCGCGGCCATTTTCGGGCCTTGGTAAAGGGGGAATCGATATGGAGGCGGGTGTGGATCACGCGATTCGCCTCATGCCCAACTTTACCAAGTTTTTGTGCCCGAAAACGGGCGCAACGCGATGGTAAAATTGGGCCCTGAGTCCACAATTTTAAAATCACAGTTATGTGTGAATAATCTTTTAAATTGGATGTGAGCATCTTGTTTTTAATTCATTCGCAGGACAGCTTTTATTGCCCAACCACGGTAGTACAGTGGTTAGCACTGTCGCCTCACAGGACCAGGGACCCGGGTTCGATTCCTGGCTTGGGTCACTGTCTGTGCGGAGTCTGCACGTTCCCCCCGTGTCTGCGTGGGTTTCCTCCCACAGTCTGGTTAGGTACATTGACCCAAATTGGCGCCGGAGTGTGGCGACGAGGGAAATTTCACAGTAACTTCATTGCGGTGTTAATGCAAGCCTTGTGACTAATAAATAAACTTTAAAACTTTAACTTTAGTTGCCCTTGTTCAGAGGGCAGTTGAGAGTCACATTGCTGTGGCTCTGGAGTCACATGTTGGCCAGACCAGGTAAGAACAGCAGATTTCCTTTCCTTAAAGGATATTAGCGAACCAGATGGGTTTTTCCGACAATCGGTAATGGTTTCATGGTCATCAGTAGATTCTTAATTCCAGATATTTTATTGAATTCAAATCCACTACCTGCCATGGCGGGATTCGAACCCCAGGGGGTCCCCAGAACCCTGAGTTTCTGGAATAAAACTCCACCGATAATGTCACTAGGCCAAGGCTGGCGTTTTAATGCCCTCAAGAAGGTGGTGGCGAGCTGCTTTCTCAAGTTGCTGCACTCCATGTGCTGTAGGTACACCCACAGTGCTGTTAGGGAGGGTGTGGTGAACCATCGTTGGTTCCCACCAGGTAGTACTGAGCCAGGGTCTGGCCAGTACTATGAGTCTGTATATATGTTGCTGTTGGGGTTAGGGTTGGGTTGTTCTACATGTTACTGTTGGGGTTAGGGTTGGGCTGTTCTACCTGTAATATAGTTATTATGGTACATCCCAGTCGGGCTCCGCCTCCTGGGAGAGGTATAAAGGTCACTGCTCTGTCTGGGACCCTTCAGTCTGGGATCATGTATTATATATGGTAGCTCTATTGTAGTAGTCAATAAAAGCCTTTATTTCCTTGAGCATCTCTAGCCTCGTGAGTTATATCGCGCATCAGAGGGGGTTCTAGGATTTTGGTCCAGCGACAGTGAAGAAACAGTGATATATTTCCAAGTCAGGATAGTGAGTGACTTGGAGCGGAACTTGCAGGTGGTAGTGTTCCCATGTATCGGATGCCCTTGTCCTTTGAAGTGGTAGATGCTGCAGGTTTGTATGATGCTGTTGAAGGAGATTGACAAGTTCCTGCAGTGCATCTTGTAGATGGTGCTTTCTGCTGCCAACGTGCATCAGTGGTGGAGGGAGTGACAGCTGAGGGTGGCTGATGTTGCCAAGTTTCTTTAGTGTTATTAAAGCTGCACTCAACCAGGCAAATGGTGAGTTTTCCATCACATTCTTGACTTGGGCCTTGTAGATAGTGGATTGGTTTTGGGGGGCAGTTGGAGGGTTCAAGAGGTGTGTAATTCCCAAACTCAGACTTGCTCTTGTAGTCAGGTAGTCATACAGCTGATCCAGTTAAGTTTCTGGTCAATATTAACCCCCACGGTGTTGATGGTGAGGGTTAACATTGACCAGAAACCTAATGGGATCAGCTGTATCAATACTTGAATTCATTGATGATCAAGCAGAGACGGATTCTCTCTTGTTGGAGACAGACATTGCCTGGAACATTGTGATGCAATATACCACTTATCAGCCCAAGCCTGAATGTTGTCCCGGTCTTGTTGCCTGCAGACACAACAAGGAGTTGTGAACAGTAGTGAATGGTGTGCAATCATCAAATCATTGAATAATACAATGCCTATAGTGCAGGAGGAGGCCATTCAGCCCATTGAGTCTGCACCGACTCGGCATCTTACCCAGGCCCAACCCCCGCCCTATTCTTGTACCACATTTACCCCACTAATCCCTTCTAACTTACGCATTTTGGACACTAAGGGACAATTTTGGCATGACCAATCCTGAAAATCTTTGGACATCATCCATAAACATCACTGCTCCTGATCTTATGATGGAGGAAAGGCAACAGTAGACACTTCAATCGGTCATCAGTTCATCCACAGATAGACTCATCTACAAAAACCATTCAAAATAATGAGGGTCACTATTTTGGTTATGTGTTGTCAGTGAGAATCCTTATTGAAATTGCTAATTATTTATTGGAAAACTGTGTGTGCATTTCCTTTGCACTTCTAACTGGTGTTGGTAGCAGGAAAAGTTCTCACTGCGCTAGCATCTTCTCCAAAAGCTATTCATAGAATCATAGAATCACTACATTGCAGAAGGAGGCTATTCGGCCCATCGAGTCTGCACTGACTCTCTAAAAAAGCATCTGATGGCCCAAACCCCACCCTATTCATGTAACACCACCTATATTAAGTTGATCTTTCTCTACTCCCTAACTATGACTGTAACGCTATGTTCTGCACCTTCTCCTTTCCTTCTCCCCTATGTACTCTACAAACGGTCTGCTTTGCCTATATAGCATGCCAGAAACAATACTTCTTACTGTGTCCCAATACATGTGACGATAATAAATCAAATCAAATAGCTAAACCAGCTAACCTACACATCTTTGGACACTACAGGACAATTTTGCATGGCCAATCCACCTAACCTGCATATCTTTGGACTACGGGAGGAAACCAGAGAATCCGGACGCAATGCACGCTGACATGGGAAGAAGGTGCAAACTCCACACAGTCACCCAAGACCAGAATTGAACCTGTCCCCAGCGCTGTGAGGCAGCAGTGCTAACCACTGTGCCACCATGCCACCCATTCTTGCTGATCCAAGTTAAATCTATCCAGTGTATTAGAAATCTTCCGTCTAAACACATATCTTGCCAGCTCTTCCCATTATAAATTCTATGTCCATAGTTATAATGGAAACCACCTATGTAAACATGTGATGCTGTAATTACATGTTCCTCCCAGTAGTAGTGCTGTGACGTCTACAAGTGAATTTACTTACTGGCTACTGGCTACCCTAATTAATCTACCCAGTCATATGAATCGGGAAAGGGACATGATTTGTGCTGAGTTAGCAGTTAATAGGGACGTATTAATTGGTATTAAAGTCCAAGAGTTAGGAAAGGGGCAATAAAACCAGGCTCCCATTCCTAAATGCAATATTGGAATAATCTGCTTGAAAAGTAGATATTGAGTATGTGATGAAAGTGTGCAAATGATATGTGGATATATTGTGTGTTTTTTTTATTTGTCAGGAGAATGTTTTAAAGTTCAGCCTTTTTTTACAGGTAGTCAGTATGTCTGGCAGGAATATAGCTCAGAGTCTGGAGGATAACTACTTATTTCAACCATGCAGGTGGTTATGTCAAGTAGAGTTAATGGACTTCTGTTCACTTAAGTTCTCCTGAGATTTCTAATTAGCGTGCTTGCCAGGGTTATATGATGATGAGGTTATGTGCAATCCTGGATCTCTGGAAGAAAAAGTAACAGACTTTAGCAGAAAGGAGTTTGGAGGTTCTGGTTGAGGACAGGAGAATTTTGCAGGCTTCTGAAAGCTCTATATCTCTCTGAAAACTCCACGGCTGTCTACACTCATTAATGCAAGTATATTCGTGTTTATTAACTATATTTAATGTGGGTTTTAAGTCTGTAAGAAGAATGTTGCTTATTTGGAACTGAAATGGTGATAAGTTAGAAGTTAGAGTTGTTTCTTTCATGTTTAAAGAGTTTTCAATTGTTAAGAGTGAAACAGCTTTATTTTGTTAGAGTTATACTTAAACTGTGTTATGAATAAAACTTTTTATTCCCTAATTTGTCAATAGAATTACTCTAGGAGTGAAGCATCCTTTCCTCACATTTATGCCAAAGTAGAAAATTACTGGGGTGTAGTCTGGCTTACAATGGACTAGGGGTTGAGGTCTGGGATCCTAACAGAGATAGAATAGGATTTAAGACCATAAGACCATAAGACATAGGAGCGGAAGTAAGGCCATTCGGCCCATCGAGTCCACTCCACCATTCAATCATGGTTGATTTCAACTCCATTTACCCGCTCTCTCCCCATAGCCCTTAATTCCTCGAGAAATCAAGAATTTATCAATTTCTGTCTTGAAGACGCTCAACGTCTCGGCCTCCACAGCCCTCTGTGGCAATGAATTCCACAGACCCACCACTCTCTGGCTGAAGAAATTTCTCCTCATCTCTGTACTAAAGTGACTCCCTTTTATTCTAAGGCTGTGCCCCTGCGTCCTAGTCTCCCCTGTTAATGGAAACAACTTCCCTACGTCCATCCTATCTAAGCCGTTCATTATCTTGTAAGTTTCTATCAGATCTCCCCTCAACCTCCTAAACTCCAATGAATATAATCCCACGATCCTCAGACGTTCATCGTATGTCAGGCCTACCATTCCTGGGAGATCCGTGTGAATCTCCGCTGGAGAATCAGGAGGGATGCTCTAACTCTAAAGAACAAGTTCACAGTAAAGAACAAACACTAGGATGAGGTATTGGAGGGTGAGCAATACTTCACCAGTGCTTCAATTCCTATGGTTAAATGGATATGTACGGATTGGATAAGTGCAGGGACAACAAAGATTCTCTGTCTGACTTTTCCCAAAATTTAAAATATCTTAACTGCCTTGTCCCTCAGATATCAATCCAACTCTCCCCATATTTCTTTCCACATGCTTTGCCTGTATCGTATGCACGGCAGTTTATTCTGCGCATCAACACTTCTCTGGACTCGGTTCTGCCTCAGTCAAGAAGGGATTTCTGCTGCACCCCTCTGAGTGCAAGGCTCCATGGAGGAGTCTGTTCCCCTTCAGGTGACTGGACCAACAGGTTGATGCATTGAGGTCAACACTGTTAGGGTGGCAGCCACTGTAGAGCCCTTGGTCCAAGACCTCTGTCCCACACTGCTGCAGGATCTGTACTCCACGGCAGAGGCACTTACTGGCACCCACCAGTATCAATACCACAGGGGAAGGAGCTGAGCTCACTCTAGCTGCCCTCCCTCTTATGGAGACAGCAAGGATCCTTCGGGCACCAACAGGGGGGTGAGTCAGCTGGTGCACACCTTGGGACAACCACCCAACTGGGAGCGTCTTGCCCATGCAAAACCCCTCTTCCTGTGATTGCATCAGCTCCAAATCCACAGGCCGGGGAGGGTAACACTGCCACACAGCAGGATGCCAAAGGCAGGTAGGTGCTCCCAGGCCTCAGTCCTCCAAGGGGACACCCACCACGGTCACCACAGACAACAGGCCAGAGCATTAAGCAAGCTGCTTCCACCTTTGCTGTGGATGTTGGGGATGTACCAAGACGTGGCGGCAGTATAAGGGAGGTTAAGGAGTTGTCAATGCACAGCGTGGGCACGGGTGTTAATCACTTGTACATAATGTTCATTGCTGTAAATAAACTCCCTGTAATTTTACCCTTTTTATGGCTCCTTGTTATGATGAGCTGTGTTCCTGTCAGTCTGAAGTGAAAAGTGAAAAGATTCGGGAAAGCAGCCAGCATAATCAAAGACCCCACTCACCCCAGACATAATCTCTTCCACCTTGTTCAATTGGGATAAAGATACAAAATTCTGAGATCAGGTACCAACCGACTCAAGAACAGCTTCTTCCCTACTGCCATCAGTCTCTTGAATGAACCTACCATATTTTAAGCTGATCTTTCTCTGCACCTTAGCTTATCTGAAAGACATGCTTGTTAGGAGCACTGGCCATGCTAAATTCTCCCTCAGTGTACCCGAAAAAGGTGCCAGAGTGTGGCAACTTGGGATTTTTACAGTAACTTCATTGCAGTGTTAATGTAAGCCTACTTGTGACACTAATAAATGATTGTAAAAAGTTATGACTGTAACACTATGGCCAGAATTCTCCCGTCACGCTCACCATGGGAATTGTAGCTAAGGTCTATTGACCTCGGGTGGGATTCTCTGGTTTTGAGGCGAGCGGGACTGGAGAATCCCGCCCTATAGTCTGCATCCTCTCCTTTCCTTTCCCCTATGTACTCTATGAACGGTATAATACAATATATGATACAATACTTTAACAATACAATACACCAGAAAGGGTATAATACAATACTTTTCACTGCATGTGACAATAATAAATCAAATCAATTCAAAAAGATAGATTCCTGTGCAGGCCTCCTCAGTTCAGGCCTTCCTCCCTGGGCTTCGTTCACCCTTCCCAGCACACCAATGCTAGACCATCACATGACTGAACACATCAGTCATGCCTGTATCGCGATGGGAATTGTAATATCTTCCAGAACATACAGATCTGACGTTACAGATTCTACTCATTGTCCATGTGCGCTCTCTGCACCTTTGAGAGGGAGCTGCACTCTCTCTGGTGACACTGAATCTCAAGGGTTCAGCTCACAAAGGATGTCAGAAGATCAGGGAAGGTGAGGCTTTCCTCACTGCATCACCATGATGTGATCCTGGACATTGGGAAACAGGCAGGAATCAGACATTGACAGAAGCTCGCTGAGGATCCATTTCCCCATTTCAAGTCATCGTCATGCTCCTGGATTGTCGGGACTATGCGAGTCCGCTCTGTCCCCATGACAGGAGCCTGATCACAGAGGGTGGGAGTTGCCATCAGTCAGAGAGACGGGAGAGCAATGCTCACTAAGAGCTTGTGAAGATAAAGGGATGTCCTCACTGGATGTCCTCTTCACCCGCTGTGAAATGGCAGCAATGAGCATGTCCTGAACTCATCTGCCTCGTTGCCATGGCTTTGTGCCCAACATCATCAGCCTCCCCTTTGATATCCTTCTCATTGAATGTCTCTTCCCCATCTCCTGAATCTGGAAGTCCGTGTGCCAAGGGTTAAGTGCTGAGCAGCATTCATTGGCACTCTCACACGGAAGTGCTGCTTGAGTGCGGGACTAGTCTGACTCCAAGTATGTCAATTGAACTCAATCTGAACGGTCTTAGTTGTGATGGGGTACTGATCATTGACATGCGTTTCCATTAGCGTTGCCCCTATCTACATCCCACCTCCATAAGCCCCCCTACTGTCTGTGACTGTGTGGAACCTACAGTCCATTCCGACTACCTCCCCTCAAAATCACACTGAAGCCCAGGCCCCAGCTTTCCCTTCCCCCTGTGCTGCCCTTCAAAGAGGCCCGTAGCTCCACACCAGAAGGCAGTCTCAAATATGCTGCTATTCAAGCTTGTCTATGATGCCCAGTCCACCCTGAAGACATGGAGCCACTCTGTGAGCGCTGTACCGGCTTGAGTGCCTCTCCTCCGAGTGTCCCTTGGAGCTCCGCTCGCTGGGTGCGCGCGTTTCGAAACCAGTCAGCCATTGTGCTGATTTGACATGTGCTGGTGTGGACACATTTACCGGAATCCTACCGTCCCACCCACCATGGAATCAGAGCGGGCGAGGGCTGGATAATGGGAATGTCCGTTGACTTTGGGCAGGAATTTCTGGTCTTGAAAGAGGTCAGAAAATTCCGCCCCATATTTGAGTGGGGTATGATTCCAGCAAATGTCCAGATAACAATATGCTAATCTATTATAATGATGTGCCTGAGGTTGAACGGTGGGAAATGTGACCCGTCACTGATGGGGGTGGAGACAGGACAATCACATCCTGTACTTAACGCCGCTGGGAAAGGAGCTTCTTGCGATATTTCACACTCCCACCGTCAAACCTGACAACACAAACGGCAGTGGAAAATCCCAATAAAAGATCAATCTTTACAAATGGAAAGTGTGATTATGAACACCAAGAACACAGAGCGATAAATGTCAGCAAAGATCAGTTGGGCAAAGTTCCTACTTTCTCTGCTGTAGACGTGATATAACTTGATATGACCATGTCATCTGTCAAAGAACTGGGGTAATGCCTGACCTTATACTTAGCACCCTGTTGCTGCCAGTACCTAATTCATCTAAATGACTAATTGCCACTGTGTTGGTTTATCTGAAGGTCGTGAGTCTATGGCGGCACAGTGGCGCAATGGTTAGCACAGCTGCCTCACAGCACTAGGGACCTGGGTTCAATCCCCAGCTTGGGTCATTGCCTGTGTGGAGTTTGCATGTTCTCCCCATGTTTGCGTGGGTTTCCTTCGGGTGCTCCAGCTTCCCCCTCCAGTCCAAAAGATGTGCTGGTTAGGTGGATTGGTCATGCTAAATTCTTCCCCCAGTGTACCCAAACAGGCGCCGGAATGTTGCGATCAGGGGATTTTCACAGTAACTTCACTGCAGTGTTAACGTAAGCCTACCTGTAGCACTAATAAATAAACTTATCTTGTCGGATTGCAATAGACCCCCATGTGCCTGAAACTTGCTGTTCTTGTTTTCACATTAGCTCTGAGTTCTGAGGTAGGAATTGCTGTATTTTTAGCAAAGCCAAAGGAACTGGTCATTTCACCAATGATCCCAGTGGTTCGAGGAGCTTGCCATCGGGGTCAAACGGGGTCAGAAGCCTACATTCTCAGTCTCAATGTGATTTTTTCCAGCAGCAGCCAATCGATGGCCAGAGAGTGGCCTCGCCGTCCAATTAAGGTCTGAGGGTGGGCTCCTGGAGCTGGGTGGACCAATCAGAGGCTATCGAGTTGGAAAGGAGAAGCAGAATGCCGTGGAAGGGAAGTGGGGGAAAGGATGCCCCAAAATGGAGCACTTTATAACATTTCAAATAAAAGAAGATGGCTTTTCCCTCCAGGCCAATATTGCACAGGGTTGGGAGTGGGGTGATGGTTAGAAGAGGAATCCCCCTGCAGGGCGGCCTATGTCTGCTGCTGCACCCAGGTGGACAGAGCCTGAAGGCTAAACTGGCTCCTGTGACCTAGTAAGGAGTCTAACAACACCAGGTTAAAGTTCAACAGGTTTATTTGGTAGCAAATGCCACTAGCTTTCGGAGCCCTGCTCCTTCGTCAGGTGAGTGGGAAAGTGGTGGCTCCTGCTCCCTCCACAGAGCCACACAGAGGCTGAGTGGAAAATCCCAGCTGTCCTCCTTTCAGTTGACCTGAATGAGTTTAATTGGATAGGTGTCGTGTTTGTGTGGGTTCCCCTTCCTCTCCTCCCATTACACCTCCAGTAAAATGATCCAGTAGCTGATGGATGGAGCCAGGGAATCGGCACGCAATCCAGCAGCACCATTTTTAGCATCCTTTCCCCCCTCCATTCCTCCATCAGGGAGGTGATAGCCTAGTGGTATTATCGTTAGACTATTAATCCAGGAACTCAGTTCTGGGGACCCGGGTTCGAATCCTGCCACGGCACTGGTGGAATTTGGATTCAATAAAAAATATCTGGAATTGAGAATCTACAGATGACCATGAAACCTGCTCCTCCTGAAGGGCCCTTCAGTGCAACTGCCACATTCCTCAGGCAGTCCTTTAACAATCTGTTCTGCCATTCTTGCATTCTAATCACTTTATGAAAACTCTTGCGCCTTCTGTATCCTCATTTACATTCCCTTTCTCCCATTCTACACCCCCTCCCCCTCCATCCCAATAGTATAAATCTCTGCTGATTTCCTTTGCACTTAGCTCTGATGAAAGGTCATCCAGACTCGAAACGTTGGCTTGATTCTCTCCCCACAGATGCTGTCAGACCTGCTGAGATTTTCCAGCATTCTCTGTTTTTGTTTCGGATTCCAGCATCTGCAGTAGTTTGCTTTAATCTTAATGAAACCATTGTTGATTGTTGGAAAAACCCATCTGTCTCACTGATGACCTTTAGGGAAGGAAATCTGCAGTCCTTACCTGGTCTGGCCTACAGGTGAGTCCAGAGCCACAGAAATGTGGTTGACTCTCAACTGCCCTCCAAGGGCAACAAGGGATGGGCAATAAATGCTGGCCAGCCAGTGATGTCCATGTCCCATGAATGAATAAGAAAAACCCAGCAAGGCCTAAAAGTCAGGCCTCAAGTGTGGATTTTATTCTCACTCTGACTGATGCCCTTTAAAATCCAATAGTGAATCAGATTCATCAGATCTGTCTTTTATACAAAGACAACCATTGTTAATGTGTCAGGAAATCTCAGATACATGACTGGATTTGGCAATTGACGAATATATTAAATTAGAGAATGCCTAAGTGCGGCAATGGAGAAGGAGGCTGCAGGCAATTTATATGAT
This sequence comes from Mustelus asterias, assembly GCF_964213995.1. NCBI lineage: Eukaryota > Metazoa > Chordata > Chondrichthyes > Carcharhiniformes > Triakidae > Mustelus > Mustelus asterias. The sequence continues at coordinate 70,568,100 of NC_135819.1, forward strand.
AGAGTTCGGCACAGGGGAGATGAAGGATGATGGCGAGCGCCCATAATGAGGACAGATAGATTTGAAGGGACATGGCTTGCTTGGAGCACATGAGTTTTCAGACTCTTTCTGACAGGCTTAAAGGCGCTGGGAGGTGACTAATTGCATGAGGAACAGTGAGGGGAAGGCAGCAGTGAGCTGCCATTATACTCACTGGAAGAGAGACACAAGCTCAGGAGGAAATGAATGAAAAACATTAACTCGAAGGAGGATGAATGTCGAATAGTCCACCAAGCAAGGCGATGTGGAGCTCTGTGGCTCACCCCCAACTCCTCAAGGGGCAAATAGGAATGGGCAGTAAATGCTAGCCGGCCTCAGCCACACGTCATGGACAAATCAAACAGATGACAAAGCAACTTTATAAATTTGAACTCTTTGTGCAACAGGAAGGTGGGTTCAAATCTGTCAAGGTGGGAAATTATAGCTGGAATTTTACCGCCCCGTCCACCACAGATTTGATCTTATTTATTTGATTTCTTATTATTGTCACATGTATTAGTATACAGTGAAAAGTATTGTTTTTTGTGCGCTATACAGACAAAGCATACCGTTCATAGAGAAGGAAAGGAGAGGTGCAGAACGTAGTGTTCCAGTCATAGCTAGGGTGTAGAGAAAGATCAACTTAATGTAAGATAAGTCCATTCAAAAGTCTGACGGCAGCAGGGAAGAAGCTGTTCTTGAGTCGGTTGGTATGTGACCTCAGACTTTTGTATCTTTTACCCGACGGAAGAAGGTGGAAGAGAGAATGTCCGGGGTGCGTGGGATCCTTAATTATGCTGGCTGCTTTTCCGAGCCAGTGGGAGGTGCAGACAGAGTCAATGGATGGGAGGCTGGTTTGTGTGATGGATTGGGCTACATTCACGATCCTTTGTAGTTTCTTGCAGTCTTGGGCAGAGCAGGAACCAGACCAAGCTGTGATGCAACCAGAAAGAATGCTTTCTATGGTGCATCTGTAAAAGTTGGTGAGAGTCATACAGGACATATCAAATTTCCTTCGTCTTCTGAGAAAGTAGAATCGGAGTGGGCGAGGGGTGGACCATGGTAAGGCACTTAGCCCTCGGGTGGGATTTTACAGTTTTGGGAAGAGCAAGGCCGTAAGATCCCGCTCTATGGGCTGCTTAATTCCTTTCCCAGGGTGAGCTCAATCAAAGTATTGAAAGGACAAGATGAATTGACAATGGAGGTGAAGGTGAACAATGGCCATGACGGAATATTCCTGCACACGCTCAGTGAGAACGGGCTTGATGAGTTATCCATTTGCCTATGCTCTCATTAATAGGGGAGGCAGTGGCATAGCGGTATTATCGCTGGACTCGTAATCCAGAGACCCAGGTTCGAATCCCGCCATGGCTGTTGGTGAAACTTGAAATCAGGAATTGAAAAAAAAGCCTAATGACGCCCATGAAACGATTGTCAATTGTCGGAAAAACCCATCTGGTTCACTAATGTCCTTTAGGGAAGGAAATCTGCCATCCGTACCTGGCCTGGCCTACATGTGACTCCAGATCCACATCAATGTGGTTGACTCTCAACTGCCCTCAGGGATGGGCAATAAATGCTGGCCCAGCCAGCGACGCCCACACCCCACAGTATTCTCAGCAGCGCTCAAAGCTCTGGAAGGATTCAATTCATTTTCAGAGTTATGTGGAGCATGTTAGGAAGTTACCTGCATCAGCCCCACCCCATGAACATCTCAAAGGACTATTCAGCCAGTAAAATGGCCATTCAGCTCCTTGAGTAAGGCCCACCATTCAATTATTTCATGGCTGATCTCTACTTTATCTCCCTTTACTCGCCTTGGTTGTGTAACTATTCATTCAAATTCCTGTTCTCTTCCCGCATCTCATGGTGCATTAAGGCAGACTTTCATCTGTTTCCACAGCTAGTTATTCCTGGAACAGGTTGCTGGTCTGTTGCCAGAGGCTTATAGCTTGAGGGGCGCCACTCCGCATCGAGCATGGCTGACCAGGAGTCTCTCCCACTCTTCCCACCTGCCATTGGCATGTGAAGAAGTTGTAGGTTGGCACACTCAACCTGCTTGGCTGCATTATAGACACACCTTCTTGAGCTGTCAAGTCCTATGTGGGACTCAAACCCAGAGCTTCTGGCTCCCACTACCCACTGCTGAACCATAAGACCTCTCGTAAACATTAATATCCTGACCTAACACATTTTCAAAAGCCCTGGGAAATGACACCAGCGGCCATTCAGCCCATCGAGACTGCACCAGCTCTTTCCCAGAGCAACCCAGTTAGTTCTACTCTCCTGCTCTTTCCTTCCATCTCTGCAATCTTTTACCTTTACAGCATTTAAGTTAAGTTTATTTTATACAGGTAGGAAGCAGGGATAATCCAGCAAATTATAGGCCGGTGAGCCTGATATCAGTGGCAGAAAAACTTTTGGAAAAGATACTGAGGGACAGGGTATATGCACATTTAGGGGAAAATGGACTAGTTAGTGACAGGCAGCATGATTTTGTACAGGGAAGGTCATGTCTCACCAACCTGATCATGTTTTGAAGAGGTGACAAAGAACATTGATGGGGGAAAGGCTGTGGATGTAGTTTATATGGACTTTAGTAAGGTGTTTGACAAGGTCCCACATGGCAGACTGGTACAAAAACTAAAATCACATGGGATCCAGGGTGGGCTGGCGAGATGGATACAGAACTGGCTTGGTTATAGAAAGAAGTTTAACAACACCAGGTTAAAGTCCAACAGGTTTATTTGGTAGCAAAAGCCACACAAGCTTTCGGAGCCTTAAGCTCCTTCTTCAGGTGAGTGGGAATTCAAAGCTCCGAAAGCTTGTGTGACTTTTGCTACCAAGTAAACCTGTTGGACTTTAACCTGGTGTTGTTAAACTTCTTACTGTGTTTACCCCAGTCCAACGCCGGCATCTCCACATCTTGGTTATAGATGACAGAGAGTAGCGGTGGAAGGGTACTTTTCAGAATGGAGATCTGTAGCTAGTGATGTTCCATAGGGATCAGTGCTGGGACCTCTGTTGTTTGGAATATATATAATCGATCTGGAGGAAAATGTGGGGTCTGATTAGTAAGTTTGCGGATAAGACGAAGATTGGCGGAGTTGCCGATAGTGCCAAGGATTGCCAAAGGATACAACAGGATATAAGTAGATTGGAGACTTGGGCACAGAAATGTCAGATGGAGTTCAATCTGGACAAATGCAAGGTGATGCATTTTGGAGGATCAAATTTAGGTATGAATTATACTGTAAATGGCAGAACCCTTAGGAACATTGACATACAGAAGGATCTAGGTGTCCAGGTCCATAGTTCCATAAAAGTGGCAACACAGGTGGCCAAGGTGATTAGGGAGGCATATGGCATGCTTGCCTTCATCAGCCGGGGCACTGAGTACAGGAATTAGGAATTCATGTTGCAGCTATATAATACCGTGCTTAGGCCACATTTGGAGTATTGTGTGCAGTTCTGATCACCACATTACCAGAAAGACGTGGAAACTTTGGAGAGAGTGAAAAGAATGTTCACCAGGATGTTGCCTGGTCTCGAGGGTGTTGGCCATGAGGAGAGGTGGAATAAACCAGGATTGTTTTCACTGGAAAGATAGAGGCTGAAAGGAGACCTGATAGAGGTCCACAAAATTATGAGAGCATAGGCAGGGTGGAGAGTCAGAGGCTTTTCCAAGGGTGGAAGTATCAATTACAAGGGGGCACAAGTTCAAGATGAGGGGGGAAAGTTTAAGGGAGATGTCCGGGGAAGTCTTTCACGCAGACAGTGGTGGGTGCCTGGAACGCGCTGCCAGAGAATGTGGTGGAAGCAGGCACATTAGCAACATTTAAGAGGCATCCAGATTGGTACCTGAATAGGGAGGGAATAGACGGATACGGACCGAGTAAGAGCAGAAGGTATTTTTTCAGTTAAGGCATCATGATCGGCATAGGCTTGGAAGGCCGAAGGGCCTGTCCCTGTGCTGTGCTTTTCTTTGTTCTTTCAGCTTACATTAACAGTGCAATGAAGTTACTGTGATGGGGCCCTAATGCCAGCCTTGCCAGCTTACATTCACATTGTAAAAAATACATGTGTTCTTTCTACTAGCGAGTGCCCACATTTATTTGTCTTCTCAGGGATGGCTTAATGGCAATCCTTGGGCACTTTCACTCCAAACTGTGTTTGAACCTGGGTCCCAGCACAGACAAACCCACATTTAAATCACAATAACACTCCCTGATGTAGCAATCTGTTAATCCAAAGCAAATAGTCAATGACATGCCTATCCTTCTTAACTTTCTTCTGAACTCTTCCCTCTATCTAAAATTGGACCATGAACGCATCGAAAGGGAAATAATTTAACCTGACTATCTTGTTGAATTGAAATATTGCACGGATTTAAATGTTGCCCGATAATGTTCTCCCCTTGAGATGCAGCCAAGTTCTGTAGCATTTCAGCAGATAAATAACACAGTTCAAAAACAACATGTTTAATGAGGTGTATTAGGCCAAATAATTAAGTTTCCATGGCACAAGGTGTATAAATCACATGAACGTCATCCAATGCGCTTGAATAATTTATACATCTCATCCTTGATTGTAAATATTAGCTGGAAATGGGGCTTGGACGTGCTCGGGGTCTGACAGCAATCAATCATTTATGGGACTGCTGTGAGGATCATTTAATGGCCGTGTAGCTGGGGGTAATGGCCTGAAACTGCTCTGCCATCCTTATCCACTTCAGCATGCAGATGAAGCTGTTAATATCCCATTGTGTTCCGTAGAGAGAAAGGTGTGTGATCCATTAGTTGAGACGGGGAGCAGGAATTCTGCGCAGCTCCAAAAGGATCACAACACTGAAGGGTGGCACGGTGGCACAGTGGTCAGAGCTGCTGCCTCACAGTGCCAGGGACCCGGGTTTCGATTCCCGACTTGGGTTACTGTCTGCCTGGAGTTTGCACGTTCTCCCCGTGTCTGCGTGAGTTTCCTCCGGGTGCTCCGGTTTCCTCCCACTGTCCAAAGATGGGCAGATTAGGGGGATTGGCCCGTGCCCTTTAGTGTCCCGGAATGCGTAGGGTTAGAGGGATTAGTGGGGTAAATATGTGGGGTTACGGGGATAGGCCTGGGTGGGGTGTTGTCAGTGAAGGCTCGATGGGCTGAATGGCCTCTTTCTGCACTGTAGGGATTCTATGATACCACGGGACAATGCTGGCAGGTTTGACCATTCACAAGTTAAATAGCAACGGCGAAACACAGTTCTGTTGAACTATAATTTCCTCAGGTTGCTAATTTTAGCAACTGATTAACATATTTATCCTAATGTGCTGCCTTCACTATTTTAAAGCTCTTATTAACATGTTTATTTTCAACAGTATATTGGCCACGTTAGAATAGAGCAGCGGAAACCAGTGTGTTAGAGATGGAGGAAATTAAATCCCTCAGCCTCCCAACATTACTGCCAACACCAAACAATGTTAGTTCAGGTGCAGTATGGGTTAGATATCAAATATTTCCCCATCTACTCTGCTCCAACCTGCCAACTTCAGCAGGTCACCTTCCATGGCACCACACGCACTATTTCATTCCTGCATCATCTCAGCATCCTTTCTGTTAAAATACTGGCTGGAATTCTCCAGCCCCGCATGCACCAGCGAGAATGGAGAAATTGACACTCAGCCAAACCTCCGTTCATAACAGCGGGACTGGAGAATCCGCGGGCGAGGTCCGACAGTGCCAGGGACCCGGGTTTCATCTCTGGCTTGGGTCACTGTCTGTGTGGAGTCTGCACATTCTCTCCCCGTGTCTGTGTGGGTTTCCTTTGGGTGCTCCGGTTTTCTCTCACAGTTCGAAGAAACGTGCTGGTTAGGTGCATTGACCGTGCTAAATTCTCCCTCAGTGTACCCGAACAGGCGCCGGAGTGTGGCGACTAGGGGATTTTCACAGTAACTTCATTGCAGTGTTAATGTAAACCTACTTGTGACACTAATAAATAAACTTTAAAACTTAGGAATTAGATTGAGACATCATTCGACAACTGTGCAGCTGTAAGGGGTACTAACCGCCTCCCCCCACCCTCCATGCCCCCTCCCCCCCCCCCTCCCCACCCCCCTACACACACACTCATACACACAGAGTTCTCAACAAAAGGAGGACAAAGGCTCACAATTCCTACAGCACCTTTCATGACTTTAGGACACCACAAAGTGTTGCACAGCCAATGAAGAGAATGTTGAATGAAGCTTCCACAAAGGACAATCAGATAACAGCCATTGAGGAATGAATATTTTATTTCTTTAACTTATTCTTTCATGGGAATGTGGATGTCGCTGGTATCTCGCTATCTGACTCCTCAAAGCTTGTCCACCATCTACAGGGCGCAAGTCAGGAGTGTGATGGAATGCTCTCCACTTGCCTGGATGAGTGCAGCTCCAACAACACTCAAAAGCTCGACACCATCTAGAACACCCCATTCAAAAATATTCATTCCCTCCACTACTGATGATCAGTGGCAGCAGTGTGTCCCATCTACAAGATGCACTGCAGGGACTCACCAGGACTCCAAAGACAACAACACCTTCCAAACCCCGACCACTGCCATCTAGAAGGACAAGGACAGCAGACACATGAGAACACCACCACCTGGGGGAAGTTCCCGTCTAAGCCACTCACCATCCTGACTTGGAAATATATCCCCATTCCTTCACTATCGCTGGGTCAAAATCCTAGAACTCCCTCCTTAACAGCACTGTGGGTGTGCCTACATCATACGCACTGCAGCGGTTCAGGAAGGCAGCTCACCACCACCTTCTCAAGGACCACTTGGGATGGACAATAAATGTTGGCCTAGTCTTGGGTGCCAACATCCTGTAAATGAATGTCTCAAAATTCCAGATTTCCAAGATCCATGGTGTGAGAAAGTGCTTCCTGATTTCAAGCTGGAATGATCTAGCCCCTGATTTTAGCATAACGTTCCCTGGTTCATATAAAAGTTAAAGGTTTAAAGTTTATTTATTAGTCATAAGTAGGCTTACATTCATACTGCAATGAAGTTACTATGAAAATCCCCTAGTCGCCACACTCCGGCACCTGTTCAGGTACACTTAGAGAGAATTTTAGCATGATCAATTCACCTAACCCGCACATCTTTGGACTGTGGGAGGAAACCGGAGCATCTGGAGGAAACCCACGCAGACACAGGGAGAATGTGCAAACTCCACACAGTCAATCATAGAATCTACAGTGCAGAAGGAGGCCATTTGGCCCATCGAGCCTACACCGACAACAATCCCACCCAGGTCCTATCCCTGTAACCCCATTTATTTACCCCCCTGACACTAAGGGGCAATTTATCATGGCCAATCAACCTAACACACACATCTTTGGGCTGTGGGAGGAACCCGGAGCAACCGGAAGAAACCCACGCAGATACGGGGAGAATGTACAAACTCACACAGACAGTGACCCAAGTCGGGAATCGAACCCGGGTCCCTGGTGCTGTGAGGCAGCAGTGCTAACCACTGTGCCACCATGCCGCCCCTCGACTGTTAATTACCCTCGACAGAGGCAATGCATGTTAATGCTATCAAGTCCACTGAACATTTTGAACACCTCAATCTGGTCACCCTTCAATCTTCTGTAGTCAATGAGATTCAAGCCAATTATATGAAACCTATCACCTTAACGTGACTCTCTGAAGCTCCAGCTTCCCTTGGGAGGAACTTGAGAAGCCTCCGGAGAGAATCAAAGCTCTTGTTTTGTCATCTGTGTTTATAATTAAAGAAGGGAGATTGTTTAGAAAAGTAGCTCAGACTAACTCACTTTCATTGCCCTTTCCAGATCATCAAAGATCACATGGTGCATGAGAATGGTCCATTCACATGACGTGATTAACTTGGATGCCATGTACCACAGCTGAGTTCACATCTAATCTCAGCATAATTCTGGTTAAAGCGGCGAATTCTAATGTGATAAAATACATCCCTTTCACTGCCAATGTACACTGTTCCTGATGGTTTCAAAATGCTTACAATAAATACAAAAAATCCAAGCATAAAATACTCCCTACTTAGCCATTTTAATGCTCCTCCCGCTGAATACAATCAGTCTGCTGTCAGCAATTTACCTAGAGGCAGCAGGAGATTTTCAATGTCTAATCACTTCACTGTAAAATCTGCTTATGCTCTGGGTTTCATTTCCCCATATTCGATTGCTGCATGGGTGATTAACTAAGCTGAGGTAAACACAGTTTGGCTGATTTTCTGCCATTAACTCGATGTTCAAGAATGCCGCATCACAGTCGGATTCTGGACTAGGGCGGCACGGTGGCACAATGGGTTAGCAAGGCTGCCTCACAGCACCAGGGGCCCCCCAGTTCGATTCCAGCCTCGGGCGACCGTCTGGGTGGAGTTTGAACCTTCTTCCCATGTCTGCATGGGTTTCCTCCGGGTGCTCCAGTTTCCTCCCACACACCAAAGATGTGCAGGTTAGATGGATTGGCCATGCTAAATTGCCCCTTTGTGTCCCAAGATGTATGGGTTATGGTCTTAGCAGGGTAAATGTGTGGGGTTATGAGAATTGGGAAAAGATGCCCTTTTGGAGAGTCGGTGCAGACTTAATGGGCTGAATGGCTGCTTCTGCAGTGTAAGGATTCTATGATTCAAGCAGAAGGCATCTTGCAGAACCAAAGAAGATACAGCCATATAAGCTACTGCATTGTCCCATGACGGTGTAAGGTATGCATGTGGAATATGAAGGTTTAGTATATAGTACGGAAGCAGGCCCTTCGGCCCAACTCATCCATGCCAACCAGGTTTCCCAAACTGAACTAGTCCCAATTTGCATTTGGCCCATATCCCTCTAAACCTTTCCTATCCATGTACCTGTCCAAATGTCTTTTAAATGTTGTAATTGTACCCGCCTCTACCACCTGGCAGCTCATTCCATATACACACACCACCCTCTGGATGAAAAAGATGCCCCTCAGGTCCCTTTTAAATCTTTCCCCTGTCACCATAAACCTGTGCCCTCTCGTTTTGAACTCCCCTACCCTGGGGAAAAAAAACCTTGGCTGTTCACCTCATTGAACTTCTCAAAAAGGACTTTTGCCCAACAAAAGACACTGACCCTAAAGTGGCTGCGGAAGTCACCTGACCTGCAAACTGGCCAAATCTGGAAACTTTTGCATGTGGATTTGCCAGGAGACATGGCCCGAGGCAGCTCCTCTGCTGGTCTTCACACCCTGCCCTTGTCTAAACTCTCTAGAAAACATCATGACAATGATGAGACTTTCTGACTCCAGGAACTACCAGGAACAATGGACAACGAACAAAGTTGCTATGCAAGGAGGGCACTCAGGATCCATACAGGTTCTGATGGCATTGCGGTAGCCATGACAATCGAAGCGGAAAGCTAATTCTATTCATATCGATCGCCCCCCCCCTTGTGTACCAAGACCAGCTGTCACATGACTAAAACCCCCTTGTGAAAACTATGCCCACAAGCTTCTCTGTGGTTACTGTAACAGAAAGTGAAGTCTGCAAATTGACCATCTCTCTCCCTGCTGTCTCAAATTCGAGGCCCTATCTTTGTTACATTTTGGGATACATCGCAGAGGCAGAGGGTTCCAATGCAAAGGGACTTTGTCTCCTGATGTCATGGGGAGCAGCAGACAGAGGGTGGAGTTGTGCCAGCATTCGCCACGGGTAAAAGTGGCAACGCCTGTGGAACATCACGCGGGAACGTTAAATGAGCATCTTGGCAGGAAAGAGCAGGAACCTCATTTAAATCTATTTGAATAAATTTACATCTACTTAAAGGGTTCCCCCACATTAAGAATCCCTTCCCCCCCCTCCCCTGACGTGACATCACATCGGCAGGGCCACAACTCTTTGTGCAAAATGTGATGCAGCCAATGGAAACCCGCTGTGGCCCACAGATAAGTATAGACTTGGGGGGGGGGAGAGGGACCTGCATAAACAGTGATCTGGCACTGCCCCTCACACTGTCCACTGGCACTGTCCCCTGGCAGTGCTGATGCAGCTGTGCCACCCTTGCACCGACCCCTGGCAGTTCTGCTCTGGCACTGTCCCCTAGCACTGTCCCCTGGCAGTTCTGCTCTGGCACTGTCCCATGGCACTGTCCCCTTGCAGTTCTGCTCTGGCACTGCCCCTGATACTGCCCCTGGCACTGGTTGTGCTGATACAGCAGTGCCACCCTGGCACTGTCCCCTGGCAGTTCTGCTCTGGCACTGTCCACTGGCACTGTCCCCTGGCAGTGCTGATCCAGCAATGCTACTCTGGCACTGTCCACTGGCACTGTTCCTGGTAGTACTGCTCTGGTACTGCCCCTTGGCACTGTCACCTGGCAGTGCTGATCCAGCAGTGCCACCCTGGCACTGTCCACTGGCACTGTCCCCTGGCATTTCTGTTCTGGCACTGCCTCCTGGCACTGTCCCCTGGCAGTGCCGATCCAGCACACTGGCAGTGCCACCCTGGCAGCAGGGCTGCCGTATCGTGCCAGTGACATTTGCACCAAATCAAAAGGCTGCAAGCTCTCTCGATCACGCAGAATCAAGAAACTGGCAGCGTGACACATAACGCCACCATCCTCAAACATTTTCTTTTATTCTATTTCATCCCAGACGATTTATCCCACCCTGGATTGGGAATGGTGAAAAATGTGAACACTGCCTGGCGGATAGACCCGTGCATCAAACACAACAGCAAACAGGTCACCCTAATCGTAAAATCAGAGCCAGTCACATTCTTAATGGGCTCAATCGGCCTTTCAGTTGTTAGCGGGCATGTTTCCAGTGCCTGCCGACTGCGATATCGCGCTCGGGGACCACGATGTTGGGACACGTACCCGATGTCTTCTTACCCAGGTTCAGATCGGGCTGCTGGAGCTCTGTCAATCTCTAGGCCCTCGGGGTTTTTTTTTGCAAGCGCTGTTATTTGTTCTTAAAACTCCAAAGATATGTGGGTTAGGTTGATTGGCCATGCTAAATTGACCCTTAGTGTCAGGGGGGTTAGCGGGGTAAATGTGTGGGGTTGCGGGAATAGGGCCTGGGTGCGATTGTGGGTCGGTACAGACTCGACGGGCCGAATGGCCTCCTTCTGCACCGTCGGGATTCTATGATTCTACGAACTCCCCAATTTCAGCTTTGAAAAGGGAGCTGCAGCCAGCGTGAATGAGGTCACGTTCCTGCAAATACTCTGCTCCTTTCCCCGATTACTCATCCTGGGTAATTATGCAGATAGCTGGTGGCCTGATTTCTTCAGCCTCTCCCATGCTCCTCGTCACTGAGCGCGAGCTGAAACTTGGCAACGTTTCACTTCCGGCCATCTAATTAGTAATTCTAACAACTGGTCCAATTTAAAATTAGACTTGCACAGAGTCAGAAGATTAAGTACTCCAGGAGGGAAAATCTCTTTTGGAGCTGATTCGTATAAATTGCTTTGGACCATAATTCAAGGATTATGTTCTGTGTAACTTGAATGACCAATTCCTTGTGATAAAGGACGTCATTGACCAGACTCAAACTGAAGCCCTTTCCTTGACTTTTTTTTTCATATTTACTTCAGACAATATTAAACTTCTGTTTTACAGAATCTTTGTTTATATCCCTTGGCTTGGATTCCATCGAATTTAGGAGATTAGTGGATGACTGCATGAGACGTTTAAAATGTTAATCAAATTTGAAAGGGTGGGTGAAACAAAACTATTTCTTTTAGCGCGGACTCGAAAATTAGGGGTCATCTTAAAATTAGACCCATTCAAAAAGGAATTCAAGAAGCATTTTTGTGCACAATTGGCTGCTAAATTCTGGAATCTTCTCCTGTAAGGATTGGGAATGCCAGGGGCTATTGGAGCTTCACAATTGAGGTCAATGTTTTTGATAGGTAAGGGTAAGGTAGCATTTTTCAGGATGAAAAGCTGCCTCCATGACATGGGGGGTACGGTGGCACAGTGGTTAACACAGCTGCCTCACAGCACCAGGGACCCTGGTTCGATTCCGGCCTCGGGTCACTGTCTGTGTGGGGTCTGCACGTTCTCCCCCGTGTCTGCGTGGGTTTCCTCTGGGTGTTCCGGTTTTCTCCCACAGTCCAAAGATGCGCGGGTTAGGTCGATTGGCCAAGCTCAATTGCCACTAGTGTCAGGGGGATTGGCAGGGTAAATATGTGGGATTGCGGGAATAGGGCCTGGGTGGGATTGTGGTCGGTGCAGACTCGATGGGCCGAATGGCCTCCTTCAGTGCAGAAGGAGGATTCTATGATTCTATTCTATGATTCCACTTCACAAAGTGCTGTCAGCTCTGACTCATTGACGGCACTCTTACTTCGAGCCAAGTCCCAGGTCAGAGATTTGAACAAATCATGGCTGATGTTCCCAGTGCAGTACCGAGGGAGTTCTGCACTGCCGGAGGTGCCGCCTTTCAGATCAGACATGAAACCGAGACTACTACTACTGCCCTCGTGGGTGATGTATAAGGTCCAATGGCACAAACGTATGAACAAGCTGCAGGAGTAGGCCATTCAGCCCCCTCGAACCTTCTCCGTCATTTAATAAGATCATGGCTGATCTGATGATGACCTCAAATCTGCATCCAGCCTATCCCCAAAAACCTTTCACCCCCTTATTTATCAAGAATCTATCCACCTCTGCCTTAAAAATATTCAAAGCCTCTGCTTCCTTTCCAGGAACACGGTTCCAGAAACTCATGACTCCCTGAGACAAAATAATGCACCTCATCTCCGTTTTAAATGGGCAACACTATTTTTTAAACAGTGACCCTGAGTTCTAGAATCTCCCACAAGAGGAAACATCCTCTCCACATCCACCCTGTCAAGATCTCTCAGGGTCTTATATGTTTCAATTAAGTTGCCTCTTACTTTTCTAAACTCTAGTGGATACTAGCCTGTCCAACCTTTCCTCATAACACCACTCATCCATCCCACATATTAGTCTTGTAAGTCTTCTCTGAACTGCTTGCAACACATTTAGTCCCTTCCTTAAATAAGGTGACCAATACTGTACAAAACTCCAAATATGGTCTCACTCGTGCTCTGTATAACTGAGGAATAACCTCCCTACTTTTGTATTCAATTCCAAACACAATAAATGATAACATTCTATTAGATTTCCTTGTTGTACCTGCAAACTAGTCTTTAGTGATTCAAGCACTAGGACACCCAGATCCCTCTGCACTTCAGAGCTGTCGAATCTCTCAGCATTTAGATCATAGGCTTTTTTCTTATTCTTCCTTCCAAAATGGACATGTTCACATTTTTCCACATTGTACTCCAATTCCCAGATCTTTGCCCACTCACGGAACCTATCTCTTTCTTGCTGTCCTTAGTTGAGTTGATTTATTATTGATTTGATTTATTATTGTCACATGTATTGGGAAACTGAAAAGTATTGTTTCTTGTGAATTGTTACAGGCAAAACATACCGTTCAAAGAGTACATAGGGGAGAAGGAAAGGGGAGGGTGCAGAAAGTAGTGTTGCAGTTACTGATAGGGTGAAGAGAAAGATCAGCTTAATGTGTGACAGGACCATTCAAAAGTCTGATGGCAGCAGGGAAGAAGCTGTCCTTCAGTCGGTCGGGACGTGATCTCAGACTTCTGTATCTTTTTCTTGACGGATGAAGGTGGAAGAGAGTATGTCTAGGGTGCAGCGGGAAGTGGAGACGGAGTCAATGGTTGGGAGACTGGTTTGAGTGATGGACTGGGCTTTGTTCACAACCCTTTGTAGTTTCTTGTGGTTTTTGTCAGAGCAGGAGCCCATACCAAGCTGTGATACAACCAGAAAGAATGCTTTCTATGGTGCATCTGTAGAAACTGGTGAGAGTCATAGCGGACATGCCGAATTTTCTTAGCTTTCTGAGAAAGTAGAGGCGTTGGTGGGCTTTCAAATATATTTTCCTTGACAAGTCTCTTCCACCTTTGAGGGTGTGGGAAAATCAACTCTCAAACAACTGCTCTTACCAGCTGAGTGTCCTGCCCATTGACACTGGCTCCACCATAGCCCACTCTGTCAGTTCTCTGTATGTCAGTAACCTTTCTACGACTTTCTGGTGAGAGCTACGGCTCTCATCAGCTTTTACAGATACACCTACCTTAGAAAGAATTCTTTCTGGTTGTATCACAGCTTGGTATGGCTCCCGCTCTGCCCAAGACCGCAAGAAACTACAAAATGTCGTGAACGAAGCCCAGTCCATCACGCAAACCAACCTCCCATCCATTGACTCTGTCTACACTTCCCGCTGCCTCGGCAAAGCAGCCAGCATAATTAAGGACCCCATGCACCCCGGACATTCTCTCTTCCACCTTCTTCCATCTGGTAAAAGATACAAAAGTCTGAGGTCACGTACCAACCGACTCAAGAACATCTTCTTCCCTGCTGCCCATCAGGCTTTTGTATGGACCTACCTCATATTAAGTTCATCTTTCTCGATCAGAATGTAATGTTACAGTGATAGCTAGGGTATCTTTCTCGAGACCCTAGCTATGACTGTAACACTACATTCTGCACCTTCTCCTTTCTTCTCTATGAAGAGTATGCTTTGTCTGTTTAGCGTGCAAGAAACTATACTTTTCACTGTATACTAATACATGTGACAATAATAAATCAAATCAAATTTCAAGTGAGCTGACCTTTTGAAATGGCGTGGGAGCAGCTAAATCTGCTCCCAAGCAGTGCAGTGATCCAGCGGGCAGTGATCTTGTGTCCAAGACCCTGTGTCGTTGATCCACCTATTGCCCTTTCGGAAAGCAGGAGAGAACGCTGAGGATTAAAAGAAAAGTACAGCACAATTACCTTTTAATGTATTCGCTTTAGTGAGTCAGCCATCACATTTAACCAGCACCCTCGCAATATTAATATTAATTAAATAAACGCTCATAACTTTTAGAAGTAATTAATTAAAAGATATAGAGGGGAGATATTTCAGCATTACAAATTACAAGAGGATCTTGAACTGTGGTCATCACTATATTGCACAAAGCAGCCAGGGTTCTGCACGTGAAGTGGATAAACCAATTTATTTTTTTATTGTCAAATCCCTGGATTGAAATAGAGAGGCGGTGACTCCAATCAGTCATTTCCGAACCGTTCTGATTCCCAGTCCACTGGTCCTGACGGATGATTTCATCAGATGGTATCATGAAGCGAATTCAGTTCCCTGCCCCACATTTAATTTTGGCTGCTCTGGTATCCCCCCCATCCCAATATTTGAAGGTATTGATGTCCTGCTAGGAAATGCTCTCCATTCTCCAACCCCCCCTGCCCATTCTGGCAGTGTAGCCTGCCCCTGGGGGTGGCCAAGGGCAGAAACACGGCAGTCATGGTGTTGATCAGACTGTGGCCCACACTTACCTCCCATTCCATCGTCTGGTGCAGGGATGTCTTCCTTGTGGCTTCCTTGTGTTCTCCATAAGGATGATGTGGGACAAGTAACTTGGATCACTTCAAGGTCAAATCGGGCAAATGTCTCGAAGAAAAGCACATCATAAGTTAGGACCGCAGAAAGGGCAGGAAGGCAAACTCTGAACCGAAAAAGACTGCAACCTCTCCCCCTCCCCCCCCCCCCCCCCCCGCCCCGCCCCCAGCCACCCCCGCATGCTGGCAATTGGGTTAAAAGCAAAATACTGCGGATGCTGGAATCTGAAAAAAATCAGAAAATGCTGGAAAATCTCAGCAGGTCTGACAGCATCTGTGGGGAGAGAGTAGAGCCAACGTTTCAAGTCTGGATGACCCTTTGTCAGAGCACAGCTCAGATGGCGAAGAGTCATTTAGACTTGAAACTGGGGGCCTGATTTTACCATCGCATTTTGCCCGTTTTCAGGCACGAAAACTTGGTAAAGTCGGGTGTGAGGCGGGTAGCGTGATCTGCGCCCACCTCCGTGCCGGTCCCCCCTTTACCAAGGCCTAAAAATGGCCATGATCGGGACTGCGCCTGAAACGGCCATTTAAATGCATTTGCATGCCCTACCGGCACTTCCTCCTTTATCACTGCGTTCGCCCATCCAGAATCGGCATGAAACAGACCTGCTCCACTAAAGTCCAATTCAGACGCTCCAGTTAGTGAGGAGATAGGTGCCTAACGTCCGACAGCTTTCTGCTTGAGATCGGTGGAGGCACGGGGAAGGGGGGGGGTCCACTGCCATGCTGCCTGAGATCGGTGGGGGGGGAAAGGAGGGTGGCAGCCACTCTACCTGTGATCAGTGGGGGGAAGGGGGGGGTCCGCTGCCACTCTACCTGAGATCAGTGGGGGGAAGGGGGGGGTCCGCTGCCACTCTACCTGAGATCAGTGGGGGGAAGGGGGGGTCCGCTGCCACTCTGCCTGTGATCAGTGGAGGGGAAGGGGGGGTCCGCTGCCACTCTGCCTGTGATCAGTGGGGGGGAAGGGGGGGTCCGCTGCCACTCTGCCTGTGATCAGTGGAGGGGAAGGGGGGGTCCGCTGCCACTCTGCCTGTGATCAGTGGGGGGGAAGGGGGGGTCCGCTGCCACTCTACCTGTGATCAGTGGGGGGGGGGAAGGGGGGTCCGCTGCCACTCTACCTGTGATCAGTGGGGGGAAGGGGGGGTCCGCTGCCACTCTGCCTGTGATCAGTGGAGGGGAAGGGGGGGTCCGCTGCCGCTCTACCTGTGATCAGTGGGGGGGGGGGAAGGGGGGTCCGCTGCCACTCTACCTGTGATCAGTGGGGGAAGGGGGGGGTCTGCTGCCACTCCACAGGCCCTATTTTACCATTTTGATTCTAAGTGCTGGGCGGACTTGAAATTGGGAGTGTTTCAGATCCGACTTCTAGACCCGTTCTGAGGTGCTCCCATACACACCCTGCCTGCAAAAATATCAGCGATTCTGAATCGTACTGCACAAGCATGTGGGCGGGGCTTAACACGCCCGAAATCCTGCGGCTCCGATCAGCACCTCCAACTGCGCATGCGTAGACAAAATAATGCTAGAATGCTGCTCCCCTGCCAAATCCCTCCCGGGCCGGATAATGCCTCCCTCTGGCCCCCCTCCGACATTGCCCCACCCCCCAACATTACTGACCCCCTTATCCTCCCAGCCCCCGCCACCCAGACCGATCGTGGGCCCCTCCCCCTTCCCCCCCTACCGATCTCAGGCAGAGTGGCAGTGGACCCCCCTTCCCCTCCACTGATCTCAGGCAGAGTGGTAATGAACCCCCCCTTCCCCCCCCACCTCCCTCACTGATCTCAAGCAGAGAGCCGTCGGACAGCAGGCACCTACCTCCTCGCTGACAGGAGCGCCTGAATCGGACTTTTGTGGAGCATGTCTGTTTTGCACCGATTCTGGACGGGTGAACGTGGTGGTAAAGGGGAAAGTGCCGGTAAGGTTGGGCGTGCAGCCCATTAAGTCAATTTAAATGCATGCAAATGCATTGAAATGGCCGTTGTGCCCGTTTTGGGCGCGGCCCCGATCGCGGCCATTTTCAGGCCTTGGTAAAGGGGGAACCGGCGCGGAGGCAGGCGAGGATCGTGCTACTCATATCACGCCCAACTTTACCAAGTTTCCGCGCCTGAAAACGGGCGCAGCAGATGGTAAAGCCGGGCCCCTAGTTTCAAGTCCACCCAGCACTTCGAATCAAAATGGTTAAAATAGGGCCCATTGGCATTTATTCCCTCTCCACAGATGCTGTCAGGCCCACTGAGATTTTCCAGCATTTTCTGTTTTTGTTGCTGACAATTGGGGTTGGTCGGCTTGGGAAATTTGTCCCGGGATGATGCTCCGTCGCGCCTCACCTTTCCAATTTCCATGGTTCTCAGTTTGTGTGGTTCCTAGTTTCCAAGTCCGATGGCCAAATCTATCACAAAATGGCAGAGTTGTTTCTGGTGAGAAAACTGGTGTGTTTCTCTCCAGGGTGTTTCAGGCCTCCCATGCAGGCAATGCGGGACCTCAACCCGCTGACAAAACCCAGCTGCTGTGGGATCAAGGTGCCATCTTTAAAGGTGGGCTCCTCCACCCCATCCCTGTTACCCCTCTGTGCATTTACCATGGACAATCCAGCTAACCGGCACATCTTTGGACTGTGGGAGGAAACCGGAGCACCCGGAGGAAACCCACGCAGACACAGAGTGAATGTGCAAACTCCACACAGACAGTCACCCAAAGCCAGAATCGAACTCGGTACCCTGGCGCTGTGAGGCAGCAGTGCTAACCACTGTGCCGCCATGTCGCAATTGGATAGATTTAACTTCCCACCCAAATGACAGTACCTCCAATACCTCCATTTGCACTTCCTCACTACTGCACTGGAGTGCCAGTGGGGGATTGCGAGCTCCAGTCTCTGGAGGGTGGACTTAAAACCCACATCCTTCTGACTCAGCGCTGAGGAGTGCCATCCCCTGAACCAAGACTGGCACAGGCAGACCAGTCGCTTGATGCGGGCGCACAGACATCTGTCAGCTTGACAAGTACAGAATTCACAGGGAGTTAAATTCCGAGACTGTATAATTATCACTTTCATATTCTTCTCAGTTTTAGAAGAAATAGCTTTTATTTCTCACTGGTGTCATTTTCTATATACCGGATGTTCCCTCGGTGGGAATTAAAGTGAAAAATGAGAGGAAGAAGGAAGAAATGTTCTTGATAACTTGATATTTTAATAATGTGACACATGGCAACTTTACACTTTGGGTTCCTTAGCCCACTGTGAGCCTAGAAATTCCGACAACACATCTACATTATTTATGCAAGTGCTGGAAAACAAAGCAGCACAATTTCACTGAATTATACAGCTGAGTATCATAGAATCCCTACAGTGCAGTATGAGGCCATTCAGCCCATCAAGCCTGCACTGGCAGCAATTCTACTCAGGTCCTATCCCCGTAACTCCACATACTTACCCTGTTAATCCCCCTGACATGAAGGGACAATTTAACACGGCCAATCCACCTAACCCGTACATCTTTGGACTGCGGGAGGAAACCGGAGCACCCGGAGGAAACCCACGCAGACACAAGTGGAACGTGCAGACTCCACACAGACGGTGACCAGAGGCCGGAATCGAACCCGGGTCCCTGGCGCTGTGAGGCAGCAGTGCTAACCACTGTGCCACCGTGCCACCCAGGGACTTTGTGGGAAATGACTGTAAGAGATTGACCAAGCTGATTGCAGAGACTGACTGGATTGGAGAAGGGTAGGGCAGTCATGTTGAAGTCATGTTGGCCAGTTCGCTGTGTCCACCAGGCCCACAGAATCCCCGCCATAGTCTCAACGAATGGCTGAAAGACACATAATTTGCCAAGGAGCTTCACTCCACAACTCACACTCACGGGCATGTTACTTGTACACATATGCGGATGACACGAAGATGGCTGGACTTGCGGATAGCGATGAGCATTGTCGGGCAATACAGCAGGATATAGATAGGCTGGAAAATTGGGCAGAGAGGTGGCAGATGGAATTTAACCTGGATAAATGCGAAGTGATGCATTTTGGAAGAAATAATGTCGGGAGGAGTTATACAATAAATGGCAGAGTCATCAAGAGTATAGAAACAAAGAGGGACCCTAGGTGTGCAAGTCCACAAATCCTTGAAGGTGGCAACACAGGTGGAAAAGGTGGTGAAGAAGGCATATGGTATGCTTGCCTTTATAGGACGGGGTATAGAGTATAAAAGCTGGAGTCTGATGATGCAGCTGTATAGAACGCTGGTTAGGCCACACTTGGAGTACTGCATCCAGTTCTGGTCGCCGCACTGCCAGAAGGATGTGGAGGCATTAGAGAGAGTGCAGAGAAGGTTTACCAGGATGTTGCCTGGTATGGAGAGTCTTAGCTATGAGGAGAGATTGGGTAAACTGGGGTTGTTCTCCCTGGAAAGACGGAGAATGAGGGAAGATCTAATAGAGGTGTACAAGATTATGAAGGGGATAGATAGGGTGAACGGTGGGAAGCCTTTTCCCAGATCAGAAGTGATGATCACGAGGGGTCACGGGCTCAAGGTGAGAGGGGCGAAGTATAACTCAGATATTAGAGGGATGTTTTTTACACAGAGGGTGGTGGGGGCCTGGAATGCGCTGCCAAGTAGGGTGGTGGAGACAGACACGCTGACATCGTTTAAGACTTACCTGGATAGTCACATGAGCAGCCTGGGAATGGAGGGATACAAACGATTGGTCTAGTTGGACCAAGGAGCGGCGCAGGCTTGGAGGGCCAAAGGGCCTGTTTCCTGTGCTGTACTGTTCTTTGTTCTTTGTATGGGCACGTGCATACACAAACACAACCACAAATGTGCACACCGGCACCTCAGTGCATATTCATATTCATACACACACGTACATACAAGCAGAGGCCCAGAAACACATGTGCGCACATAGGCAAATACACACACAGTCAATGTTGGTCGACAAGCATAGGAGTGAAGGGAATTTGGTTTGAGTTACAACATGGACTACAGAGTTTCGGATGAGGCTGAGTTTGTGGAGGGGAGTAATCCAGCAAGGACAACATCGGAAAAGTCAAAAAGCGATGGTCACTGGAAATAAAGTCAGAAACTGCTGGGAATACTCTGCAGGTTTGGAAGCATCTGTGGAGGAGAAATGGAGTTCACACTTCATCAGATAGACTTCTCTCTCTACAGATGCTGCCAGACCTGCTGAGTATTTAAAGCACTTTGTCTATTTATGAGTATAGACAAGTCTCGAGGTAACAAAAGCACAGAGATACATTTACCTGATGGGAGATGGGGGTTTATGTGATGAGAGTCCCACATTGACTTTGCTTGCATAGAAATGGGACCATAGAGACCATGTCCAGGCCAAGGTGTTCCTTTCATGCAGTTTTACACTCACCCCACCTCAGAACCCACCGGGGGGAGAGGGTGAGCATAAAATACTGTCCACAGAATCTATGGAGGTCCCAACAGAGAATTACTTCTCTGGTGGTGTGAAAAGATTCCATACTTTCTCATCTAAAGAGAGGAATTAACCATTCGGGACTGATTTGCTGGAACTCTGGAAAATAATGGGGTTATGGGGATAGAGCTTGGTGAGATTGTGGTCGGTGCAGACCCGATGGGCCCCTTCTGTACTGTAGAATTCTAATCACCTCAGCTGTCATGATGACTAAGAGGAGCTGTGCCACACATGAGCTGATCAACTTTCTTTTAGAATATACAACCAACATGGAAAGAGATCATATGATCCAAACTCTTGTGTAGATCTTGAATTTGGGACTTGGTAGAGATACTATAGTTCCTGGAGAAAATGCCTCTCTTTTGCTCCCCAATGCCCTATCTTTCTCTCTCTCTTTCTCTCTCTCTCTCTACAGCAGTCCATCTAAACTTTGAACCCTGTTTTGCTGAGTTAAAAGTGTGTTTACACTCCTACAGCAAACAGACCCTCAGGGGAACAGAAAGGAAAGTGATGTACCTACCATAACTTTAAACAGCCTCAGCTGAAGAACTCACGCCTCCGGATACAATCAGTGAATCTTTCTTGGGGTTTTAATATGCATTTGCATGAATTAGTGTGGAATATTTGTACAATATTTGTACAATTTTAACATTTTAAATATTTTTACCTGGATGGGCTTTTATGCAATAAAACTATCCCCTAGTATGTTTAACTCAAGGATACCTGCCTGGCTTGATTCTTACACATTGCACACAGTTAACTGCATATTGGTAATACAGCATCCTTTTAAAATTCAAAACCTGCGCTACAACCAAGGCTGGACTTCTCTGGCCGTTCATGCTGGTGGGATTCTCTGGTGGTGCACCCGCTGCTGGGGCTTTCCAAGCTTTGACAAAGGTCATCTGGACTCGAAACGTCAGCTCTTTTCTCTCCTTACAGATGCTGCCAGACCGGCTGAGATTATCAAGCATTTTCTCTTGGTGAAAAAACATAGACTAGTTGGGCTGAATTGATTTGATTTGATTTATTACTCTCTCATGTATGAGCATAAAGTGAAAAGTATTGTTTCTTGCGTGAAAAACAAAGCATACCGTACATAGAGAAGGAAAGGAGAGGGTGCAGAATGTAGTGTTACAGTCACAGCTCGGGTGTAAAATAGTTAGAATACAGTTTTAGAAGCATTGGACAAGAGTAAAAGATAGAATTCGAGGGTGTGCTGGGCGCAGCTCGCAAGAAGTCGCCTTGCTCCAGTTTAATCTTGAATCAGAAAGACCTATATCTGTGTTGTAAGGTTCAGTGTAATTATGTGCAATTTTCCCCCAAACTCCTAACAAGATAGCAGCCACTCAGTCTGCCCACTAACAGGGCCAAAGAAAGCCCCAGCCAGTTATCACCATGTCCATAGTTTAACTATGATAGCTCACAGCAGCTAATGAGCAGTAAGTGTATTGTTGTAGAGGGAGTGGAGGTTTTACTCAACCGTTAGGTTTAATGGAATCGACCCTTGGTTGATGAGATTTGCTTAGTCCAGGAGCCATCATGTATCTGCCTAATCCAATGATGATGCTGCTGTTTAATTTGGCTTTGAATAATCTTCCACTGCCACCAGGGAGAGGGAGCTGTGTGCACCAGTTTCACAAACCCCCTGCCATCTGATGCACAGGTTAAACTTCAAGGCACTGCCTAAACTCATCATTGCTCATGAGAATTAGCGCACACGTGTTGTTTTCCAACTTCAATTCCTTATTTTCCTGAAACTGCTGACTCATTCCGGGGAACCATGCTGACTCATTGGGCTGCATCTTCCTGAGGGGGGAGGTGGTGGATGGGATGTGCAGGGAGGAAGCTTTCCCCACAGCTATAACACACTGTGGGGAGGCTACGCTGTTTGACAGGGGCACTTTTTATTTTATTCATTCATAGGACATGGGCGTCGCTGGCTGGGCCAGCATTTATTGCCCACCCCTAGTTGCCCTTGGAGGGTAGTTGAAAGTCAACCACATTGCTGTGGCTCTTTAGTCACATGTAGGCTAGACCAGGTAAGGACGACAGATTTCCTTCCATAAAGGGCATTACTGAGCCAGATGAGTTTTTCCGACAATCGACAATGGTTTCATGGTCATCAGTAGATCCTTAATTCCAGGTATTTTTTTAATGAATTCAAATTCTACCATCTGCCATGACGGGATTCGAACCCGGGTCCCCAGATCATTAGCTGAGATTCTGGATTAATAGTCTAGCGATAATACCATTCAGCCTTCGCCTCCCCATTCATCCCCTCAGTGGGTGGAAGACTCACTGAAGATTCTGGTCAATCTAATTGGCTGGCAGTGCCAGTATTCAGTGGTGGGCGCTGCCAGGGCTGCAGAGAGAAGCCCCCAAGAGGATGACGACTGCCCGAGATAGGTAAGCCCCAGGGTTTTGGGGCAGGGAAACCCACACAGACACGGGGAGGATGTGCAAACTCCACATAGACAGTGCCCCGAGGTTGGAATTGAACCCGGGTCCCTGGCGCTGTGAGGCAGCAGTGCTAACCACTGTGCCACCGTGCTGCCCATTCCTCATTGAAGAGCTTTGGGGTGTTGTGACACTGAGAAAGGTGTCGCTCTTGAAATGCATGGCCAGTTCTTCTTTCGAG
This sequence comes from Mustelus asterias, assembly GCF_964213995.1. Lineage (NCBI taxonomy): Eukaryota > Metazoa > Chordata > Chondrichthyes > Carcharhiniformes > Triakidae > Mustelus > Mustelus asterias. Next base: position 70,591,629 of record NC_135819.1, read on the forward strand.
AGAACAACTGCTTCGACTGATTGACCAATCATTGGTCAGAGGCACTCACAAGAAGAACCGAAAAAGATACAACGACAATGTATATTGATATAGCACATTTAACAAAAATAAACACCCCAGAATGCTTCATAGGAGCATTATAACACAAAGTATAACACCAGGACACAAAGCGAGATAGGTCAGGTGACCACAATCTTGGCGGCATATGATCTGTTAGGAATTCTGCCCGACAACAAGCTGGGTAGCTTGGTTACCATTGGACGGCGGAGCCAGGAGTGGTGGGGGATTGGAGGGGATGGTGGGGGGTGGTGGAGGTGAGTGGGAGCAGGGGGGAGGGGGGACAGCTTGAGACTTGCCGAAAGCAAGGTCCCTGCATGTTTATAACTGGGCTAGCCGTGAGTAGACTTTTAGTCATCGTATGTTTCTGGGCAGAGAGAGAGATAGAGGTGACTGTTTCTCCTGTGGTCTGTGTGGTTCATTGTTCTCCTCCCTGCCCCTAAGGACAATGAGACCTTTGCTCAGCCTAATAGCAGTAATCTCAGTGCAGACTGCGAACCTGGGATGAACATAGGTTAATGGCTTTAGTACTTGGGCACTTACTGGACTCATTATTGCCAATCAGGATCAGTGTGTACACTTTAGAGCTCTTTGCTTCCTGGCAATGATTGATCGGTTGAAGGGAATCTGTTGCCTTTTACAGAGATGTCCCTTTTAAGACCCATCCCTCTCTCTACAGGCTCCTGTATCCCGCTGGAGCCCCAATTAGAAGACAGATGCAGAATTGATTTCACTGAACTGGTTCTTGTAATTTTATTTCCATGAATGGCCGAGGTGAAAGGTCGTGATCCACAGTACGGGTCAAAAAAAAGGCTGAACCCTGGAGGGAGTGAGCCAGAGCAGGACATGGACGATGAATTCAACACAGTGAGGAGGGAACAGCTTAGATAGCGCAAAGGAAATTCAAAGCACAGTCTGAAAGACGTGCTAGTTAGGTGCATTAACCTGAACAGGCGCCAGAGTGTGGCAGCTAGGGGAATTTCACAGTAACTTCATTGCAACATTGATCTAAGCCTGTGACTAATAAATAAAACTTTAACTTTAACTTTAAAAGGGAAGGACCGTAGTGGCATTAATTAAATAGGGCGTCGTGGGGAGAGAAGATAGATTGGAATTGGGAATGAGAGAGAAACTGGAGGTTAGAGGGGAGTGTGAATCATTTATTTGCAATAGGCTTTTTTTGTATCCTGACCTGGAGCTGTTGCATTGAGATGTAGAGTGGTATTCAAATCATGTACAATTTACCAGCACAGACCCCAGGCCATTCGACCCTTCTTGTCCATTCCCGTGTTTGTGTTGCTCACAAACCCCCTCCCACCCTTCTCTATCCAATGCTATCAGCAAACCTTTCCATTCCTTTCTCCTTTGTGCACTTACCCAGCTTCCCCTTTAGCCCGTCCATGCTATTTACCTCAACCACTCCATGTGTTGGTGATTTCAACATTCAAATCACTCTTTGGGTAAGAATTCCTCATTGGATTTACTCATCACTGAGTTGTACTTATGGCGACCACTTTTGGGATCTGCAAGTGCGGGAAGACCTCACCACCATCATACACCACACGCCCCCAACCCCTCCGACAACCCCCCTCCATCAAAACCTTCATAGCTTTAAAGATCTGTATGAGGCCACCCATCAACTTGACATTTTCTCCCGAAAGGCGTTCCACCCTGTCCAATGTAATGCTTCTTCATTTTTCAGTTCTGAAATCACCTTTGCGCCTTTTCCAGTAACTTTAAGACTCTTGTTCATAAATTCATAACATATAGGAGTGAATTAGACCATTCGGCCCATCGAGTTCACTCTGCCATTCGATCATGGCTGATATGCTCCTCATCCCCATTTTCCTACCTTCCTCCTATAACCCTTCAACCCATTGCCAATTAAAAATCTGTCTAACTCCTCCTTAAATTTACCCACTGTTGTAATATGCAGACCAAGTGATGGTGGTGGCAGTAGGTGGGGTGGGTTGGGGAGGGTGGTGGGTGGTGTGAGGAGGTGTTTGGAGGGGGGGGGGGTACTGAACATTACCAAGCAACTGCTACCATGGGATCTCCTGGTTCTGCTTCAGAAGGTAAATTCACAGATCATAGGAAAACTAACGCCAGCAGCACAATCAGCATCGCCGACCTGGAGTGTGGGCCTCAGTCACTTGTGGGGATTTGCCCTCACTGGGAGTCAAGTTGTCCTTGGATGTTGATGTCTCTGGAAGGCCGGTTCACACCCATCCTGTCCTCCTAATCATTCTGCTTCGACTGTGGAGGAGAAGCTCGGGCAGGGTGTGGGATGGGCTGCTGATTGAGAGTCACCCTTTTGCACTATCGTGTGTCACCAACTACGCTCCAATTATCTCCTGGTAGGTCCCAGATCAACCAAAGAACAATTTGCATTTCTATAACACCTTTACTATCTCTTTACAGCCACTAAAGTACATCTGTATATCACCGATATAATGCAGGAAACAACTAACTGGTGCACAGCAAGATCCCAACGACAAAAGTGAGATAAATGGCAAATTGAATAGTGATGGACACCGGGGCCAGCCCCTCCCCCACTGTTATGTATTATTGGATATTTTACATTTGCTGAGATAGCAGATGGTGGCCCCCCTATGATTCCAGCCTTGGGTCACTGCCTGTGAGGAGTCTGCACGTTCTCCCTGTGTCTGCCCGGGTTTCCTCAGGCTGCTCCAGTTTCCTTCCACACTCTAAAGATGTGTGGGTTAGAATGATTGGCCATGCTGAATTGCCCCTTAGTGTCCCAAAATGTGTAGGTTAGGGGCATTCGCAGGGTAAATACGTGCAGTTACAGGGATAAGGGCCTTGGCAAGATAAAAAGTTGGGTTGGTGCAGACTTGATGGGCCGAATGGCCTCCTTCTGCACTGTAGGGATTGTATGATCTTGTGGAATGATGACTCATTCCTTGGTGGTCAACGTTATGATGAACATCGGCTGGGATGACTCGGGAGCCCCACTTGGCCATGGTAGTCTCAGCTACACATCTGTGTGTACCCCCAATGTTAAATTACCCCCGAGATGATGTGATCAAGTCTCTAGATTGGGACATGAGCCCACAGCATTCCTAATCCAAAGGCAAGCATGCTATCCGTGTTTATGTATGCCCCTATGGTCTAAAGGCACCTAAAGAATCATGAAGTAGGCTTGGTAACTCAAACACTGGGAGCTCTTTATAGGTGTGCGCTGTTTCAGCGTCAGGTCTCAGACTGTCCCATTGGGTCACACGCTGGGCAGAGCTCATTGTCCAGGGGGTCACCTGACCCGGACTCTTTAAGGGGCAGTCCACACCCCAAACCGCAACATACAAGATATACATATATCACACCTGCAACCTCTCCAACAACCTCACCCTGCCTCAGCCGCCAATAATAAGAGGCATTGCTGATATTTGAGTAACTTTAGTAAGGATAGGCAACAACACCTTCTCCACAATCATCCTCAACACCCCACAAGACTGTGTCCTCAGCCCCCTACTATACTCCTTATACACCTATGACAATGTGGCCAAATTCCTCTCCAATTCAATTTTCAAGAGTTTGCTGACGACACCATCGTAGTGGGTCGGATCTCAAACAATGAGAAGGCAGAGTACAGGAATGAGATAGAGAATCTGGTGAACTGGTGCGGCAACAATAATCTCTCCCTCAATGTCAACAAAATGAAGGAGATTGTCATCGACTTCAGGAAGCATAAAGGAGAACATGCCCCTGTCTACATCAATGGAGACGAAGTAGAAAGGGTCAAGAGCTTCAAGTTTTTAGGTGTCCAGATCACCAACAACCTGTCCTGGTCCTCCCATGCCGACACTATAGTTAAGAAAGCCCCACCAACGCCTCTACTTTCTCAGAAGACTAATGAAATTTGGCATGTCAGCTACGGCTCTCACCAACTTTTACAGATGCACCATAGAAAGCATTCTTTCTGGTTGTGTCACAGCTTGGTCTGGCTCCTGCTCTGCCCAAGACCGCAAGAAACTACAAAAGGTCATGAATGTAGCCCAATCCATCACTCAAACCAGTCCCAACCATTGACTCTGTCTACACTTCCCACTGCCTCAGCAAAGCAGCCAGCGTAATTAAGGATCCCACGCACCCCGGACATTCTCTCTTCCATCACCAAAAAGATACAAAAGTCTGAGGTCACGTACCAGCCGACTCAAGAACAGCTTCTTCCCTGCTGCTGTCAGACTTTTGAATGGACCTACCTCGCATTCAGTTGGTCTTTCTCCACACCATAGCTATGACTGTAACACTACATTCTGCACTCCTTTCCTTCTCTATGAACGGTATCCTTTGTCTGTATAGCGCGCAAGAAACAATACATTTCACTGTATACCGATACACGTGACAATAATAAAACAATTCAAACTGTATCACCATCATTATCAGCCTTCCTTCACCGTCGCGGCTCGTCCCTCAGCGAGTAACAAGCGGAAAACCAAGTGAATTCCCCCCCTGAAACCAGGCAGGCAATCCAAGGGTTAAAGTGAAAAGATTGAAAAGATTCAAATTAAATCAGTTGAAAAAAAAATAGCCAGCAGAGAAATCCGAGTGAGATAAATGTAACAAGGTTCTCCAGTAACTGTTTTGATTTTTGAAAACGGTTCCTCGATGCTGACATTTGCTGCCTTCATTTCATCTTGTAAGACTGGATGTAATTTATGCATCGGGTACTTGCTGAGGAAGTACATTGGCTGTTGCATGCGAATGGACAGGCATTGCAAAGAGGTGAGGCCGACTGTCTCATTCAGTCACAGATGCCGTGTATCATTGCAAGAAAGGAAGGTTCGGGGCACACTTTTTTTGAAAAGAAGAAATTTATTTACTCCACACCAGATGTTTGGGTGGCCAAGAATATTTTATTTTCTGTGAAAATGCAGGACAGCAGAAAGCTATTAGAGATGGTTCTTCTCCTCGGAATGAGCAGCCAGACTCAGCGACTCTTTTCCCCCCAGGGAGGTCACAACAGAGACAATGGAGTTCCCTCGAGTGCTGCGGCACCCTATCACTAACACTGCTTGTCATTACAGTGCAACATGTGTGATAGGCAAACGCCTGTACAGGAAAGGAACAGCAGACTGCGGGCTGGAGAATGACTGCTGCTTGTCACATTCCTCTTCTCTTTGATGAATGATTGTTAAAGTAACTGTGCAACGGGGAGAGCTCCTAATTTAGTCCCCATCAAAACACCGACATTCTCCCTAATTGACAACACCATGGGCCTCATATTGGAAATTAATAATGCATTACCAATCTATTCATCAAACCCAGGAATGTACAACATAGAGAAAGTTTAAAGAACAGAGTTCATAAATAACTAACTATAAGAACAGCTTTCTGGTTCCTAGCAAGCTACAGTACACAATGACACAACTCCTCCACATACACTTCTGTTAGCTTTTCCCCCATTGTTTAAATATGCCTTATTTCTCCCACCATTCATTGCATCACTTCCCAGAGTAGCCAAGCATCTCACACTCACCCACACACTCACCCACACACACACACACTCACGCACACACACACTCATTAATTCATGCACACACAAACATGCACATTCACACGCACACATAAACACACACACATTCACTTGCACACACACACACACATGCACACACACACATTCACTCAATCACACACAAACACACATTCACTCACGTGCACACACACACATTCTCACTCACACACACGGACTCACACACGCACATACTCTTATGCACACGCTCACTAACACACACACTCACACACACTCTCACACACATACACACGCACTCACACACGCACATACTCTCATGCACACGCTCACTCTCATGCACACGCTCACTCACACACACACACTCACACGCACACGCACTCTCATGCATACAATCACACACACACATTCTCACACATTCCCAGCCCCACCAGTCTCCAAGCTGAACGATTGCAAAATCCAAACACTGGTTGTGAAATGTAACCTTAGGCACTCAACACAAACCAATCAGCAGGCATGTACAGAGTGCCCACAATGACCAGGGGAAGTCTCGAAGCGCAGCCAATAAAGTACCTTTGCAGTGTAGCCCCTTCGGTAAAGTAGGAAACATGGCAGTCGATTTGTGCACTGCAAGATCACACAAACTGCAATCTGATTCTTTATATTCATTCTCAGGAGGCCAGCAACACTGGGTCTGGAGTCACTTATAGGCTTGACTGGGTAAGGATAGATTTCCTTCACGAAACAATATTAATGAACAAGATAGATTTTCTTTTGAAAACATCCAATAATTTAATGATCATCATCATTGATACTAGCTTTCATTTCCAATTTATTTGAGTAGTAGACCCCTGTAATGGCAATAGTGTCTCCAGATCATCAATCTAGGCCCCTGGATTAGTAGTTTGATGTATAACCATCATGTTAAATACCCATATAAGAAAATTTCTTGTTTCCATATTGTTTTTAAATATTGACCGGGACCCTGAGGAAAATTCCCCAAACCTTTGAAATAGTCCCATGGGAGCGGAGATGGGGTCTCAGTCCAACACTGCATTTGAAACATCGCACCTCCAGCACTGCAGCACACCATCAGCACTGCACGGGACATGTCAGACCAGACCATGGCCCTGATTTCACCAGCACACCCACCCCGAAACCAGATCAGGTGAGGCTCGCCGAGCGCCATTTTCCATTGGCCTCAGGCTTGGTCTTATGAGCCTCGGGCGGGCGTGCCAGTAAAACCCCAGTCCATGTGTCCAAGGCTTTGGAATGGGACTGGAAACAATCTAACTCAAAGGTGACTGTGCGACCCAATGAACCAAAATCACAAGTGATCTGGTTTCACACCGGCTCAAATCCTGATCATTTCTAATATTAATCCGTAGGGTCCTACAGGCAGATGAGACGTCCACCTAAATCCTGAGATGACAACCTCATGAATTTATGCCAATTAGGCTCCTCCTTCCCTGGAGGCCATGATTCTGTTTTAAGTGAGGCCAGTGTGGGGAATCTGCCATGATTTTCCCACAGGGCAGAAGCTGGTCTGAAAAGAGGCCTCAGGTCATTCTACGTAGGGATTCTATGATTCCTTCATATGGGGCCAAGAGTGGGAACATTTCTCTGGGCTCCGCTTAACAATCGTGTGGTCACTTGCATTCGAACAGCCACTTAGAATCATAGAATCATAGAATCCTACAGTGCAGATGGAGGCCATTCGGCCCATCGAGTCTTCACCGACCACAATCCCACCCAGGCCCTATCCCCATAACCCCATGCATTTACCCTAGCTAGACCCCCTGACACGAAGGGGCAATTTAGCGTGGCCAATCCACCTAACCCGCACATTCTTTGGACTGTGGGAGGAAACCGGAGCACCCGGAGGAAACCCATGCAGTAAAGGGCAGACTCCGCACAGCCAGCGACCCAAGCCGGGAATCGAACCCGGGTCCCTAGTGCTGTGAGGCAGCAATGCAAACCACTGTGCCATCGTGCCGCCCCTTCAAAGTCAAAACCTCTTGGTGAGCGCCACACAAAATGTTGCTTCTTTTTCTGAGGTACAATCGCAGCTTACGGGGGCAAACCCAACAGCCTCTTTGCACCAGCAATGACCTCCTTGCAACAGCCGTATGACTCACCGATCTGTCTGGCAGTGCTGGGGGAGGGCTGCTGGCTCTCTCCATTGTGGGAGAGGAAATGAACAGACACCACCGCAGAGAAGGAGGGACCACTGGTCATGAGCAATTGCAGGTTCCTTGAAGGAAGGGAGGTAGCAACTCCTCTATTTCGACGGGGCTTTTAGCTGCAGTTTGCAAAATACAAGTTGCAACATGCTCTCCTTGACAGAAGATGCCAACTTATCAACGTTGTAATTCTCCAAGCTGGCCATTGAGGATCTGAGTTTAGGCTTGCTTGACACCTCACAGCTGCCTTGTCGTCATTTTACCCCCTGTGTACGCAAGAATCTATTCGAAAATGGACTCACGGGAGGAGAAGTGCAGGGAATGAAGTGGTGCTCAAGAGAAAATGCTGACAGTAAGCTGGCAGGAAGGCAGTGCTGGAAAGGATTGTGACCCGTATGTGGCCAGGATGTTTGATAACTGCAAGATTGATGTTTGTGAAAACTGTAAGGAATGTGCCAGTGATTCTTGTCTGGCTGTGGTCTATTAAGCTGCATTGATGTAGCTTTTTCAATCTTGTATCGGTGAGAAATTTGATAGAATCCCTACAGTGCAGAAGGAGGCCATTCGACCCATCGAGTCTGCACCAACGACAATCCATCCTCCCATCCATTGACTTTGTCTACACTTCAACACTGTCTACAGTCCAAAGATGTGCGGGTTAGGTTGATTGGCCATGCTAATATTGCCCCTTGGTGTCCTGAGATGCGTAGGTTAGAGGGATTAGCGGGTAAATGTGTAGGGATATGGGGGTAGGGCCTGGGTGGGATTGTGGTCGGTGCAGACTCGATGGGCCAGATGGCCTCTTTCTGCACTGTAGGGTTTCTATGATCCTACGACTTCCCGCTGCCTCGGCAAAGCAGCCAGCATAATTAAGGACCCCATGCGCCCCGGACATTCTCTCTTCCACCTTCTTCCTTCGGGAAAAAGATACAAAAGTCTGAGGTCACGTACCAACCGACTCGAGCACAGCTTCTTCCCTGCTGCTGTCAGACTTTTGAATGGACTTACCTTGCATTAAGTTGATCTTTCTCTACACCCGAGCTATGACTGTAACACTACATTCTGCATTCTCTCATTTCCTTCTCTATGAATGGTATGTTTTGTCTGTATAGCGTGCAAGAAACAATTGCAGTCTGGATGGAGTGATCTTGGTGGATTGAATGACATTACTTTTCTCTGGATTTTAAAAGATATTAGAATGGTTATATTGGTGATTCTGAGACTTATATCCACCAGCTCCCCAAAAGCTCATTCCACTTGGATAGAACTGGCAAGTCTTAGAAACATAGAAACTAGAAGCAGGAGGAGGCCATTTGGCCCTTCGAGCCTGCTCCACCATTCATTTTGACCATGGCTGATCATCGAATTCAAAATCCTGACCTCCCTCCCCCCCTAAATCCCCTGATAATCTTCTGTCACGACAGTTCAAAATGAGTTTCTTCTGCTCTCCTCAGTAGATCCATTGAGCACAGTTGGAAGAAACAACCTGTCATGGAACTTGAGGTCCCCTTTATACTAAAATGCATCAAATAATGGATGACTGACTGGTGCCTGAACCCCACCATTTAAAGGATTATGTGCTTTGTTAAACAGGGATGTAAGGGTACAATACAACAACAACATTTTACATATATATAAATGCCTAAAGGACTGATTGGCAAACCAACATCTCACGCTGAACTACATGAGGAGATATTCGAACTGGAGACCAGGGTGATCTCTCAGGGGGGAAGCAATCAGGAACACTTTGGCATGGGCTGTACAACTCGGGGGGGAAGGGGGGTGGGGGGGGGGGGCGGGGAGGGGAGGGGTGGGGGGGGTTGGTGTTGGTGAATCTGTGAGAATGGGGGGAGGGTGAGGGTGTGGGGGTGCTGATGAGTCTCTGGGAGTGGGGGAGGGTGATGGAGAATCTGTGAGGGGAGTGGGGGTGGAGAATCTATGAGGGGGAGGGTGCGGTGGGTGGAGAAGCTGAGGGAGTAGACCATTGGAAGAGTGCAGTGTACGTGTGCAAGTGCGTATTGCTCACACAGTAAAATCGTGGATCAAATATCTGGGACAAACCATTGACCCAGAATGGTCCCATAAAATCCAGGATGGTAGCGGAAAATCCGGAATGGTCCCGGAAAATCTGGGATGGCCCGAGAAAATTTGGGATGGTTGGTCATGCCATTGATTACAATAAACTCGGCTTTGGAGGAAAAAGAGGAAGAGAGGCAAAAAGGTTCAGGAAGGGAATTGCTGAGGTGAGTCCAGCTGCTAATGGAGCAATTCAAATCCAGGATCTGCACAAGAGACAGTAACTGGGAGATTAGATCACAGCCTTAAAGTCTTTCCCATGCAACCATCTGCTCTTTGTTAGATTCTGGTTACATTTGAGGTGATAGTGGGAGCAGCCGGATGGTTTCCATCAGTTGTTGGTGTTGACAGCTGCTGTCGACACGGAGAACAACTCCAAAAGTGCCCCACACCCTGAACTGATCAAGGAATGCACATGAGGAAATGAAGGAGCAGTGCTGCAGTCTGTATAGGTACTGAGATGTACAGGATCTTTGCTGTGGAGGAAGGCACGTTGCTCTGGTCCCTGAGAACAGTTCCATTCTGATATCAGGTGAGATCCGTGTGGAGAATGAAGAAAGAGACTGAACCTTTCCTCACTATACTATCCCTACCCTTCCCTGGTCAGGACTTTCCTCAGTACCTACCCACTGAGATCATTACTGGCCATTCCTCACCTTCCCAATGTCAGGTAAATGTGGAGAAGTGAGGTGGGGAGGGTTGGTTTCCCTTTTGCCTACCCTACATTTAGGAGGCATCTGGACGGCTTAATGAATAGGGAGGGAATAGAGGGATATGGAACAAGTAAGGGAAGAAGGTTTTTTTTAAAATTTAGTTAGGGCATCATGATTGGCACGGGCTTGGAGGCTGAAGGGCCTGTTCCTGTGCTGTACTTTCCTTTATTCTTTGTCCTTTGTACTTACCTATCCCTTCCCATGAAGAAGATAATGGCAGACGCTGTCCGCTAACCAGCCTTGAGGAGAAGTGGAGGTGAAATGTCTGTGTTCACTCAGTGCAGGAGAAAGCAGCAAAATTCCCTCCTCTCGGAACTCGCCCAGCCTCTTTTGACAGTGCTTTTTAAACCCATGACCTCTACCACCTAGCAAGGACCAGGGCAGCAGGCACATTGGAACACCAACATCTGCAAGTTCCCCTCTAAGCCACGCTCCACCCTGATTTGGAAATATATCGCTGTTCCTTCACTGCCGCTGGGTAAAAATCCTGGAACTCCCTCGCAAACAGGCCTGTGGGCAGCACGATGGCACAGTGGTTAGCACTGCTGCCTCACAGAGCCAGGGACCCGTGTTCGATTCCCGCCTTGGGTCACTGTCTGTGCGGAGTCTGTACGTTCTCCCCGTGTCTGCATGGGTTTCCTCCAGGTGCTCTGGTTTCCTCCAACACTCCAATGATGTGCGGGTTAGGTGGACTGGCCGTGATAAATTCCCCCTAGTGTCCAAAGTTATGTAGGTTAGGGGGATTTTAATGGGCCAAATGCGTGGGGTTATGGGGATGGGGCCTGGGTGGGATTGTGGTTGGTGCAGATCTGATGGGCTGAATGGCCTCCTTCTGCACTGTATGATTCTATGATCCTATACTTACACCACATGGACTGCAGCGGTTCAAGATGGCAGCTCACCACTGCCTTCTCAAGGGCACGTAGAGATGGGCAATAAATGCCGGCCTAGCCAGCGAGGTTCACATCCCAACAAAAGAATAAAAAGAAAGGGCGGCACCATCTCTTTGGGAGTCCTGTCACTGTTACTGTGGAGTTACCATTGAGGAAAGGTGCAGGATGAGGAAGGTGTGACGGCCAAAAGATGGAAGAATGGTGCGATTGTAAGAATGAGGAAAAATAAAACAGGGCGGGGCTCTTTACTCTGATAAAGAGAAGCCAGAGAAGTTGACCAGATAAGGATTATGAAAAGATTTGACAGGGTAGACACAGAGAAAACATTTCCACTTTAAGTTTCATCAGAATGAGGAGCTGCAGGTAATAAGATAGTCATTAATAAATTCAATTAGCTTGTCAGTTAGAATGTTGAACTTGTTACCTCAACAAGTGGATGTGATGACCATATAGATGTATTTAAGTGGAAAACTAGGTCAGAATATGAGGGAGAAACGGTAAAATGGATACAGTGTTGGGGCAGATGAAGTAGGGTAGGAAAAGGCTCATGTGGAAGATAAATACCAGCGTAGACATAAGAACTAAGAACAGGAGTAGGCAATTCAGCCTGCTCTGCCATTCAATACCATCATGGTTCATCTCATCTCAGCCTCCACTTCACTCTCCTACCCGTTCTCCATCATCCTTCAACCCATTCCTAATTAAAAATCTGTCTATCTCATCTTTAAATTTACTCAATGTCCTGGCATCCACTGCTCTCTGGGGTAGTGATTTCCACAGATTCATGACCCTTTGGGAGAAGTAGGTTCTCCTCACCTCTGTTTTAAATCTATTATCCCCTATCCTAAAATTATGACCTCTTGGATCTTCTAGATTGCCCCACAAGAGGAAGCATCCGCTCCGTGTCTACTTTGTCAATACCTTTTATCATCTGGTACACCTCAATTAGATCTTCTCTCATTCTTCTAAACTCCAGAGAATAAAGGTCTAAACTGCTCAATCTCTCTTCATAAGACCATCCCCTCAACTCTGGAATCAATCTGGTGAACCTCCTCTGAACTGTCGCTTATGCCACTATGATCTTCCTCAAATATGGGGACCAAAATTGTTCTCCAGGTTCCGTCTCGCCAATGTCTTGTATAGAACATAGAAAACAAATAGGAGCAGGAGGAGGCCCTTTGGCCATTCGAGCCTGCTCTGCCATTCATTATGATCATGGCTGATCATCCAACTCAGTAGCCTGATTCCGCCTTCTCCACATATCATTTGACCCCCTTCACCCCAAGTGCTATGTCTAACTTCTTCTTGAAAACATACAGGCCGGAGTTCTCCCATCCCGCCCACCACTGGAATTTTAGCGGGCGGGTTACGGACAATGTGAAACCCTATTGACAGTCGGGTGGGAATTTCTGGCTTTTAGACCAGCATTGCCGGAGAATTCCGCACATAATGTTTTGGCCTCAAATGCTTTCTGTGGTAGTGAATTCCACAGGCTGACCACTCTCTGGGTGAAGAAAGTTTTCCTCATCTCTGTCCTAAATTTGCTACCCTGTATCCTCAGACTGTGACCCCTGGTTCTGGACTCCCCCACCATCGGGAACATCCTTCTTGCGTCTACCCTGTCTAGTCCTGTTAGAATTTTATAGGTTTCTATAAGATACCCCCCCTGCTCACCACCCCCCCCCCCCCCCACCACCATTCTTCTAAACTCCAGTGAAAGTAATCCTAACCATTTCAATCTCTCCTCATATGTCTAAAGTTTAAAGTTTATTTATTAGTCACAAGTAAGGCTTACATTAACACTGCAATGAAGTTACTGTGAAATTCCCCTAGTCGCCACAGTCTGGCGCCTGTTCGGGTCAATGCACCTAACCAGCACGTCTTTCAGAATGTGGGAGGAAACTGGAGCACCCGGAGGAAACCCACGCAGACACGGGGAGAACGTGCAAACTTCACACAGACAGTTACCCAAGCCGGGAATCGAAACTGGGTCCCTGACGCTGTGAACCAGCAGTGCTAACCACCGTGCTACCGTGCATATGTCAGTCCCGCCATCCCATTACCAGTCTGGTAAACCTTCGCTGCACTCCCTCGATAGCAAGAATTTCCTTCCTCAGATAAGCGGATCAAAACCGCACACAATATCCCAGGAGTGGCCTCACCAGGACCCTGTATAATTGCAGCAAGACATCGCTACTCCTGCACTCAAATCCTCTTGCTATGAAGGCCAACATACCATTTGCCTTTTTTACTGCCTGCATGCTTACCTTCAGAGGCTGGTGTATGAGGACATACAGGTCTCATTGCACATTCCCCTCTCCTAACTTATGCCCATTCAGATGGTAATCTGTTTTCCCGCTTTTGCTACCAAAGTGGATAACCTCACATTTATCCACATTATACTGCATTTGCCATTCATTTGCCCACTCACTCAACTTGTCCAAATCACACTGAAGGATCTCTGCATCCTCACAGCTCAGCCTCCCACCCAGCTTTGTGTCACCTGCAAATTTGGAGAGATTACGTTTAGTTCCCTGATCTACATCATTAATGTACATTGTGAATAGTTGGGGTCCTGGCACAGATTGCTGCAATACCCCAGTGGGCTACAATACATCACAGCCTACCATTTGGAAAAAGACCCATTTATTCCTATTTTTTGCTTCCTGTCTGTCAATCAGTTTTCTATCCATCGCAATACGCCACCTTCAATCTCATGTGCTTTAATTTTACTTTAGAGTCCCATCTCTTATGTGGTACTTTGTCGAAATCCTTCTGAAAGTCCAAATAAACCGCATCATAAGACCATAAGACCATAAGACATAGGAGCGGAAGTAAGGCCATTCGGCCCATCGAGTCCACTCCACCATTCAATCATGGTTGATTTCAACTCCATTTACCCGCTCTCTCCCCATAGCCCTTAATTCCTCGAGAAATCAAGAATTTATCAATTTCTGTCTTGAAGACGCTCAACGTCTCGGCCTCCACAGCCCTCTGTGGCAATGAATTCCACAGACCCACCACTCTCTGGCTGAAGAAATTTCTCCTCATCTCTGTTCTAAAGTGACTCCCTTTTATTCTAAGGCTGTGCCCCCGCGTCCTAGTCTCCCCTGTTAATGGAAACAACTTCCCTACGTCCATCCTATCTAAGCCGTTCATTATCTTGTAAGTTTCTATCAGATCTCCCCTCAACCTCCTAAACTCCAATGAATATAATCCCACAATCCTCAGACGTTCATCGTATGTCAGGCCTACCATTCCTGGGATCATCCGTGTGAATCTCCGCTGGACCCGCTCCAGTGCCAGTATGTCCTTCCTGAGGTGTGGGGCCCAAAATTGCTCACAGTACTCCAAATGGGGCCTAACCAGTGCTTTATAAAGCCTCAGAAGTACATCCCTGCTTTTGTATTCCAAGCCTCTTGAGATAAATGACAACATTACATTTGCATCCACTTGTTCCCCCTCATCAACTCTACTGGTTACATCCTTGAAGAATCACAGTAGACTTGTCAAGCATTATTTCACAGAGTTGCATAGTTGCAGCAATACTTCCTTACTTTTATATTCTATTCCTTTAGCTATAAATGCCAAAATTTTATTTCCTTATTACCTGCTGTACCTGCATACCAGCTTTCTGCGACTCATGCATGAGGACACCCGGACGATTTTGATTTGATTCATTATTGCCACATGTATTAGTATACAGTGAAAAGTACTGTTTCTTGCGCACTATACAGATAAAGCATACCGTTCATAGAGAAGGAAAGGAGAGAGTGCAGAATGTAGTGTTACAGTCATAGTGAGGGTGTAGAGAAAGATCAGCTTAATACGAGGTGGGTCCATTCAAAAGATTGGCAGCAGGGAAGAAGCTGTTCTTGAGTCGAGATGAGTTGGACCATGCCTGTCTCTATACTGTACATTTTATGCTATTCGACAAACATCAGTAAGTGCATCATTTTTGAGCATCTGTCCTGCACCTACTCTCTCCCTTCTGCTGTCAGTTCATGTTTCTGATTGTACAGGAGACTAACCGGGGGCTCTTTATTGTCCAAGTGTGTGTTACACCTCTTTAAACCGATAGGCTTTCCACTCTGTGCATTTTCGCAAGTTGAATGGGAGATAAGCAGTGTTAAGGATGACAAAGAAGACGCTATCAGGTGTGTGACTAAGTGAGCCTGAGTGCGCATTAGCTGTGTCTGCCCACAAATCATCGCCTGGAGCATGTGTTTTCCCATTGGCTGAAGGCTACATTGAAATGCCAAAGGGTTATCTGTAAATAGGAAGTCAATTGCCTTGGAGGAAGGAGAAGCAGAACTTAGCTCACCGTGATCAGAGGCATCTGTAGCCAGACACGTATTTGATTTATTGCAGTGCAGTAGATCATATTTTCTCAGGCAAAATATTTAGACACCTCAGCAGCCATTTTGCAATGCACAGCTGTGCTTTGATTAGAATACAATGCGGCACGCAGTGGAATCCCTTTCCAGAAAATGTTCATAATCATTTTGTACATACATAATATATATGTCCCTCCCTTTCAACCAAATCCCTCAATAGTTATGTAAATTGAGTTAATTCTGCAGTAAAACCAATATAGGCAGATTGAAATGACAGTCGGCTGCGAGAGGCTGCAGTGTGGAGCAATAATTAGATTAGTGTGGAATTAGTATCAGCGTGGGCACTGCTTACTCTACGCCTCTCTGTTGTATTACTGGCATTGAGAAGCTTTGCAATTATTCTCTGTGAAAATGAGCTTAATGCGTTTGTAGGGGATTCCTCTCTGCCTATTACATCAGCCCAGATATTAACCCAGAATTCAAAATGGGTTAAGACCCCCATTACAATAATAAAGGAACTCTACACCCACATGCGATCATTTGCACACGCGCTAATAAGCCAACTGGGTGATTTCGAGGCCAGTGTGTTCTGTTTGTTCCCTGAGATATAATTTGCTGTTAGATTTGTCTCCTGCTCGCATCATTAACTCCCACCAGAAGGTGATACTGTCTTTGGAAGATTGTTTTTGCTGTTCTGTGGAAGTTCAGAAAGTTTGAAATATTTGCTCTGATGTTTTTTTTTTAACCAACAGGGATAAGAGACAGAAGGAAGATTAAGAAGAGGACTAAATCTTGCAGCTCGGGGAGCGTGTTGTGACAATCAACCTATTAAACCAGCACTGATCCGCGTGTTTGCCACGTGTTTGCATGTTTCCCCGTTTCCCCGCCTTTGCCCCATATGTCATCAAACCACATGACCCCACAAAAATCTATTGCTATCAGTCTTAGCAGCTCTACGAATCCCTGCTTGATGCTCGTTACTATCTCCGTTCGATCCTTTAGCCCTTCAACCCTCCAAGATCTCTGTGTTCTGAGGCTGGATTTTATGTTCCCCGCACCCCCTCCCCCTGATGCCGGCCATGGTTTGACAGGGGGGGGAGGTGGGGCGGGGGGTGGGGGTGGGGGTGGTGTTGGCACGTAAGATAGGGAAGGTACCCAGCTCACCACATTCCGACCTACCCCCGAGCTCACCCCTATAACCCGATAGGTGGGCGGACACTGAAATCGAAAGCCTGCCTGCCATATTTAACTAAATAATTAGGCGTCAGCTGAGTTTGTTAACAAGTCAGTTGACTCCAACATGGAGGCACTGTTGATCCGGAGGTTTCTATGGCATGCATGGATCCTTACTGGTTGGAGTTGGAGGCCTAAATCTGGTCTCTCCACCTCCCGTCCCCCTGTCCTCATCCACTCCCTCCAGCCTGACAGTCTTCTCCTTGAACTCAATCACTTCCTTCAGGTGTGACTGTCCCCTTCCTGTCTTCTCTGTCTCTCACTGGTTATAACTCAACTTCTCCTGCTCAGAGAGAACAGAGAGGGGCGGAGTGGTGGCACAGGAGTTAGCACTGCTACCTCACAGCACCAGGTACCCGGGTTCGGTTCCCGGCTTGGGTCACTGTCTGCGTGGAGTCTGCACATTCTTCCCGTGCCTGCGTGGGATTCCTCCGGGTGCTCCGGTTTCCTCCCACAGTCCGAAAGATGTGCTGGTTAGGTGCATTGGCCATGCTAAATTCTCCTTCAGTGTTACCCGAACAGGCGCCGGAGTGTGGCGACTGGGGGATTTTCACAGTAACTTCATTGCAGTCTAAATTTAAAGCTTATTTATTAGTCACAAGTAGAACATAGAAGAAAACATAGAAAACATAGAAAAACTACAGCACAAAACAGGCCCTTCGGCCCCACAAGTTGTGCCGAACATATCCCTACCTTCTAGGCCTACCTATAACCCTCCATCCTATTAAGTCCCATGTACTCATCCAGGAGTCTCTTAAAAGACCCTATTGAGTTCGCCTCCACCACCACTGACGGCAGCCGATTCCACTCGCCCACCACCCTCTGTGTGAAAAACTTCCCCCTAACATTTCCCCTGTACCTACCCCCCAGCACCTTAAACCTGTGTCCTCTCATAGCAGCCATTTCCACCCTGGGAAAAAACCTCTGAGAGTCCACCCGATCTATGCCTCTCAACATCTTATATACCTCTACTAGGTCTCCTCTTATCCTACGTGTCTCCAAGGAGAAAAGACCGAGCTCCCTCAGCCTATCCTCATAAGGCATGCCACTCAATCCAGGCAACATCCTTGTAAATCTCCTCTGCACCCTTTCAATCTTTTCCACATCCTTCCTGTAATGAGGCGACCAGAACTGAGCACAGTACTCCAAGTGGGGTCTGACGAGGGTCTTATATAGTTGCATCGGACTCCTAAACTCAATCCCTCGATTGATAAAGGCCAGCACACCATACGCCTTCTTAACCACCTCCTCCACCTGCGGGGCCGATTTTAGAGTCCTATGGACCCGGACCCCAAGGTCCTTCTGATCCTCTACAGTACTAAGAGTCTTTCCCTTTATATTGTACTCCTTCATCCCATTTGACCTGCCAAAATGGACCACTACGCATTTATCTGGGTTGAAGTCCATCTGCCACTTCTCCGCCCAGTCTTGCATCCTATCTATGTCCCTCTGTAACTTCTGACATCCCTCCAGACTATCCACAACCCCACCAACCTTCGTGTCGTCGGCAAACTTACCAACCCATCCCTCCACTTCCTCATCCAGGTCATTTATGAAAATGACAAACAGCAAGGGTCCCAGAACAGATTCCTGGGGCACACCACTGGTGACCGACCTCCAATTAGAAAAAGACCCATCTATACACACTCTCTGCCTCCTTTGGGCAAGCCAGTTCTGGATCCACAGGGCAGCAACCCCTTGGATCCCACGCCCTCTCACTTTTTCTAGAAGCCTTGCATGGGGGACCTTATCAAACGCTTTGCTAAAATCCATATAAACCACATCTACCGCTTTCCCTTTGTTAATGTGTTTAGTCACATTTTCGAAGAACTCCACCAGGCTCGTAAGGCACGATCTGCCTTTGACAAAGCCATGTTGAGTATTCTTGAGCATACTGAACCTCTCTAAATGCTCATAAATCTTGTCTCTCAGGATCTTCTCCATCAGCTTACCAACCACTGAGGTTAGACTCACCGGTTGCTCAACACAATTCCTCTCAACCCCATCTTCTTTGTAAAGTAAAGTTTATTTATTAGTGACAAGTAGGCTTACATTAACACTGCAATCAAGTTATTGTGAAAATAATGTAAGCCTACTTGTCACTAATAAATAAACTTTACTTTACAAAGAAGATGGGGTTGAGAGGAATTGTGTTTAGCATCCATTTATACATAGCAAAATTCACATTTCTTTCTATACTCTCAGCCTTAGAGATGACCCACTGGATTTTGTGGCGTTTCATTAGAGCTCTGCAAATGGGTTCTGGGCCAGCTCACTTCAGAGCCCACACGCACAAGGGGAAGGGCTCAGAGAGGCATGTCCTCTGCAGCGCTTGCTGATGCCCTCTGTGTCTGGACCCCTCCCCTTCCTCCCCCTTCTGCATCCCCCATCACCACCCCCCCTCCTCCCCACCTCCCCCTTCTGGACAGCATGGTGAGCACTCAGAGTGGAAGGGTGAAGGAGGCAGAGCGGCCTCTCCACTGGCAGAGTGGATGGACTGCAGCAGAGCCTCAAGATAAATCATTTACTCGCTGTGTCTCCCTTCCAATTAAAAGTTATTTGGTATTTCATCCTTCTATGACGTGAGTCATATTGGGGTGCAACATTAATCTCAATACCTAATCTCACTATCTGACTGGAAAGATGCTTGTTCACTGGCTCAGGGAAAACACAACGCATTTATTTACAGATTACAATTATACAGAGGCTAGCAGCCTCGTGGCTGCAATCAGCCCCCGAGATGGCTATGAGGACAGAAACCCCCCTTTATCAGGGTGATCCCCCCACCCTGCTTCCCGATTGGCTCCCTGAGTCTCTGTAGATTGATCCTTAAAGGGACAATCACCAGACCAACCCCCCCCCCCCCCCACCCCCCCACCTCACCCATGTCCCTCCTCCCATCTCTCTTAGTCTGGTTGGAGCATGGTTCCACAAGTGCTGTTAGTCCTCTTGAACTTTCTGTATTTAGTACAGGTTCTGTTGCAACTCCTGAGTGTCAGGTGGCTTTGTGACCCCAAAGGACACTTTGAACCAGTTCGTTCTAGAACATAGAACATAGAACAGTACAGCACAGAACAGGCCCTTCGGCCCACGATGTTGTGCCGAGCTTTATCTGAAACCAAGATCAAGCTATCCCACTCCCTATCATCCTGGTGTGCTCCATGTGCCTATCCAATAACCGCTTAAATGTTCCTAAAGTGTCTGACTCCACTATCACTGCAGGCAGTCCATTCCACACCCCAACCACTCTCTGCGTAAAGAACCTACCTCTGATATCCGTCCTGTATCTCCCACCACGAACCCTATAGTTATGCCCCCTTGTAATAGCTCCATCCACCCGAGGAAATAGTCTTTGAACGTTCACTCTATCTATCCCCTTCATCATTTTATACACCTCTATTAAGTCTCCCCTCAGCCTCCTCCGCTCCAGAGAGAACAGCCCTAGCTCCCTCAACCTTTCCTCATATGACCTACCCTCCAAACCAGGCAGCATCCTGGTAAATCTCCTCTGCACTCTTTCCAGCGCTTCCACATCCTTCTTATAGTGAGGTGACCAGAACTGCACACAATATTCCAAATGTGGTCTCACCAAGGTCCTGTACAGTTGCAGCATAACCCCACGGCTCTTAAACTCCAACCCCCTGTTAATAAAAGCTAACACACTATAGGCCTTCTTCACAGCTCTATCCACTTGAGTGGCAACCTTTAGAGATCTGTGGATATGGACCCCAAGATCTCTCTGTTCCTCCACAGTCTTCAGAACCCTACCTTTGACCCTGTAATCCACATTTAAATTTGTCCTACCAAAATGAATCACCTCACATTTATCAGGGTTAAACTCCATTTGCCATTTTTCAGCCCAGCTTTGCATCCTATCTATGTCTCTTTGCAGCCTACAACAGCCCTCCACCTCATCCACTACTCCACCAATCTTGGTGTCATCAGCAAATTTACTGATCCACCCTTCAGCCCCCTCCTCTAAGTCATTAATAAAAATCACAAAGAGCAGAGGACCAAGCACTGATCCCTGCGGCACACCGCTAGCAACCTGCCTCCAATCCGAAAATTTTCCATCGACCACCACCCTCTGTCTTCGGTCAGACAGCCAGTTACCTATCCAATCGGCCAACTTTCCCTCTATCCCACACCTCCTCACTTTCATCATAAGCCGACCATGGGGGACCTTATCAAACGCCTTACTAAAATCCATGTATATGACATCAACTGCCCTACCTTCATCAACACACTTAGTTACCTCCTCAAAAAATTCTATCAAATTTGTGAGGCACGACTTGCCCTTCACGAATCCGTGCTGACTATCTCGGATTAATCCGCATCTTTCTAAATGGTCGTAAATCCCATCCCTAAGGACCCTTTCCATCAATTTACCAACCACCGAAGTAAGACTAACCGGTCTATAATTACCAGGGTCATTTCTATTCCCTTTCTTAAACAGAGGAACAACATTCGCCATTCTCCAGTCCTCTGGCACCATCCCCGTGGACAGCGAGGACCCAAAGATCAAAGCCAAAGGCTCTGCAATCTCATCCCTTGCCTCCCACAGAATCCTAGGATACATTTCATCAGGCCCAGGGGACTTATCGACCTTCAGTTTATTCAAAACTGCCAAGACATCCTCCCTCCGAACATCTATTTCCTCCAGCCTATTAGCCTGTAACACCTTCTCTTCCTCAAAAACATGGCCCCTCTCCTTGGTGAACACTGAAGAAAAGTGTTCATTCATCACCTCGCCTATCTCTACTGACTCCATACACAAGTTCCCACTACTGTCCTTGACCGGCCCTAACCTCACCCTGGTCATTCTTTTATTCCTCACATAAGAGTAAAAAGCCTTGGGGTTTTCCTTGATCCGACCCGCCAAGGACTTCTCATGTCCCCTCCTAGCTCTCCTAAGCCCCTTTTTCAGCTCATTCCTTGCTAACTTGTAACCCTCAATCGAGCCATCTGAACCTTGTTTCCTCATCCCTACATAAGCTTCCCTCTTCCTTTTCACAAGACATTCCACCTCTTTTGTGAACCATGGTTCCCTCACTCGGCCATTTCCTCCCTGCCTGACAGGAACATACCTATCAAGGACATCCAGTATTTGTTCCTTGAAAAAGTTCCACTTTTCATTAGTTCCTTTCTCTGACAGTTTCTGTTCCCAACTTATGCCCCCTAATTCTTGCCTAATCGCATCATAATTACCCCTCCCCCAATTGTAAACCTTGCCCTGCCGTACGGCCCTATCCCTCTCCATTGCAATAACAAAAGACACCGAATTGTGGTCACTATCTCCAAATTGCTCTCCCACAACCAAATCTAACACTTGGCCCGGTTCATTTCCCAGTACCAAATCCAATGTGGCCTCACCTCTAGTTGGCCCATCCACATATTGTGTCAGGAAACCCTCCCGCACACACTGCACAAAAACTGCCCCATCCAAACTATTTGACCTACAAAGGTTCCAATCAATATTTGGAAAGTTAAAGTCCCCCATGACAACTACCCTGTGACCCCCACACATATCCATAATCTGCTTAGCAATTTCTTCCTCCACATCTCTATTACTATTTGGGGACCTATAGTAAACTCCTAGCAACGTGACCGCTCCTTTCCTATTTCTAACTTCAGCCCATATTACCTCAGTGTGTAGATCCCCCACGAAGTGCCTTTCCGCAGCCGTTAAACTATCCTTGATTAACAATGCCACTCCTCCACCTCTTTTACCAGCTTCCCTACACTTAGTGAAACATCTATACCCCGGAACGTCCAACAACCATTCCTGTCCTTGTTCTACCCACGTCTCCGTAATGGCCACAACATCGTAGTCCCAAGTACCAATCCACGCCCCAAGTTCATCTACCTTGTTCCGGATGCTCCTTGCATTGAAGTAGACACACTTCAACCCACCTTCCTGTCTACCAGTACCCACCCTTGACCCTGATACCTTCCCCAATACCTCACCACCCTCACTGACTTCTGGACTACAACTCCCTTTCCCACTCCCCTGACAAATTAGTTTAAACCCCCCTGAAGAGCCGTAACAAATTTCCCTCCGAGGATATTGGTGCCCCTCTGGTTCAGGTGCACCCCGTCCTGTTTGTACAGGTCCCACCTTCCCCAGAACGTGTTCCAATTATCCACGTATCTGAAACCCTCCCTCCTACACCATCCCTGCAACCACATATTTAACTGCACTCTCTCCCTGTTCCTCAACTCGCTATCACGTGGTACCGGCAACGTACCAGAGATGACCACATGTTTCGTCTTGGCTCTCAGCTTCCAGCCCAGCTCCAGAAATTCCTGCTTTAAATCCCCGTCCCTTCTCTTACCTATGTCATTGGTACCAATGTGCACCACGACTTGTGACTGTTTCCCCTCCCCCTTCAGAATCTGGAAAACACGGTCTGAGACATCACGGACCTTGGCATCCGATAGGCAACATACCATCCTTGAGTCTCTTTTGCTGCCACAGAACCTCCTATCTATCCCTCTAACTAACGAGTCCCCAATAACTATCGCCCTCCCACTCTCCCCCTTTCCCTCCCGAGCCACAGAGACGGACACAGTGCTGGAGATCCTCTCACTGCGGCTCCCCACTGGTATGTCATCCCCCTCAACCGTATCCAAAGCGGAATACTTGTTGCTAAGGGGAACGACCACCGGGGATCCCTGCACGGACTGCTTCTGTCCAGCCCCTCTCACCGTCACCCATCTGTTTTCAATCCTCGGAGTAACTGTATTCCTAAAGCTTGTGTCTATGGCCATCTCTGCGTCCCTGATGATCCTAAGTTCATCCAACTCCAGCTCCAGTTCCCTAACACGGTTTTGGAGGAGCTGCAGATGGGTGCACTTCCCACAGGTGTAATCAGTAGGGACACTGTCGTCGTCCCTCACCTCAAACATAGTGCAAGAGGAACATAGCACTGCCTGCACACCCATCCCCTCTAGATACCTTGCCAGTACCAGGTAGAAAGTGCAAAAATGAATTCAACTCACCCCTGCTCGCCCTTTCAGCCTAAGCCCTGTGAGCCAAAGTCTTATAGCTCACACTCTGCTTCCCACACACTCCACTGCCCGCTCCCGACGCTGCCCGCTGTATACTGCAGCCTACCTTTTATACTTCACGCGCTTAAAAAACCCTTCCCAGACTCCTTTGCTGCCCACTTCTAGTTTTCACTTTAAACTTGAAAAGCTGCTGTTAAAGTAAAGGCCAAAAAAATACACACACTAGCTGACTAATTAAATAAATAAACAATTCAATTAATCTCTCACCAGCACTGCTGCTTTCAATCACCCCTCTCAGCTTGCTCCAGTGGTTCTTATAAATAATTCTCATCGGGGGACGTTAGATAGTCATCCTCAGTCAAAACATTGGCTCCATTCTCTCTCGATGTGGAGATGCCGGCGTTGGACTGGGGTAAACACAGTAAGAAGTTTAACAACACCAGGTTAAAGTCCAACAGGTTTATTTGGTAGCAAAAGCCACACAAGCTTTCGGAGCCTTAAGCCCCTTCTTCAGGTGAGTGGGAATTCTGGTCACAAACAGGGCATATAATGACACAAACTCAATTCACAGAATAATGGTTGGAATGCGAATACTTACAGCTGATCAAGCCTTTAAGGTACAAACAATGTGAGTGGAGAGAGCATCAAGACAGGTTAAAGAGATGTGTATTGTCTCCTTATTGGCTGTCCTGTCTGGAGACAATACACATCTCTTTAGCCTGTCTTGATGTTCTCTCCACTCACATTGTTTGTATCTTAAAGACTTGATTAGTTGTAAGTATTCGCATTCCAACTATTATTCATGTAAATTGAGTCTGTGTCTTTATATGCCCTGTTTGTGAACAGAATTCCCACTCACCTGAAGAAGGGGCTTAAGGCTCCGAAAGCTTGTGTGGCTTTTGCTACCAAATAAACCTTGTTGGACTTTAACCTGGTGTTGTTAAACTTCTTACTCCATTCTCTCTCCACAGATGCTGTCAGACCTGCTGAGATTTTCCAGCATTTTCTGTTTTTTGTTTCTGCATTCTTTATTATTTAATATGGATGTTAGAGGCAAAGGAGAATATTTTAAAGATTCATTCTATTCCGGACATGAAATCAGAGAATTGTATAATATAGAAGGAGTCCTTTCGGCCCATCGTGCCCGTGCCAGCTCTTTGAATTGCTCCCACTTCCCTCCTTTTTTGCAAACTTTCCCCGTTCAATTATTTATCCAATTCCCTCTGAAAGAATGTGCTGCCATTGCCTTTTCAGACAATGCACCAGAGCACAATAACTCACTGCATAAAAAGAATTCTCGTCTCTCTTCTTGTTCTTCTGCCAGTTACCTCAACTCTGTGTCCATCAGTTATCGAGCCTCCTGCAAATTTCTCCAGCTCACCTGACTGAATGCCCTCGATAATTCCTAAGGCCTCTCATTAATCTCCCCTTTACCCTCCCCTGGTCTCGGTGAAACAACCCCTGCTTCTCTGTGGCCCTCTGCAGAACTGAAGCTGCTTATACCTGATAGCAGCCTCGTAATTCTCTCCTTCACCCTGTGCGGGGGCGCCTGACATCCTTCCTGAAGTGCGGTCGGGCCCAGAAAATCGACAGTTGATTTTTGCCACACGCTGCGGCAGATTTGAAAATTTCCCGCGACTCCTCCCCTGACTTCTGTTAGGTTCGCGCCGGCATGGTGGTTAGCACTGCTGGCTCACAGCACTATAGGGACCTGGGTTCAATTCCGACCTCGGGTCACTGTCTGTTCGGAGTTTGCACGTTCACCCCGTGTCTGCGTGGGTTTCCTCTGGGTGCTCCAGTTTCCTCCCACAGTGCAAAGATGTGCGGGTTTGGTGGATCGCCCAAGCTAAATTGTCCCTTAATGTCTAGCGGGGTAAATATGTGAGGTTACGGGGATAGGGCCTGGGTGAGGTTGTTGTCAGTGCAGACTCAATGGGCTGAATGGCCTCCTTTTGCACGATAGGGATTCTATGATTCACTTTGTTTGCTCATATGTCTCAGTTTAGATTTTTTTGCCAGTCCTGGTTTTGCTGCTGGGTTTTACATCTTCGATTTTTTACCCATTCGTGGGGCATGGACCTCGCTGGCTGGGCCAGCATTTATTGCCCATCCCTAGTCACCCTTGAGAAAGTGGTGGTGAGCTGTCTTCTTGAATCGCTGCAGTCCGTGTCCTGTGGGTTGACCTTAAATGCCATGAGGGAGGGAATTCTAGGATTTTGGCCCAGCGACTGCGAAGGAACGGTGATATATTTCCAAGTCAGGATGGTGAGTGGCTTGGAGGGGAACTTGCAGGTTGCGGTGTTCCCATGTATCTGCTGCCCTTGTCCTTCTAGATGGATGTGGTTGTGGGTTTGGGTTTGGAAGGTGCTGTCTAAGAATCTTTGCAGCGCATCTTGTAGATAGTACACACTGCGCAACTGAGCGTCGGTGGTGGAGGGAGTCGATGTTTGTAGATGTGGTGCCAATCAAATGGGCTGCCTTGTCCTGGATGGTGTCGAGCTTCTTGAGTGTTGTTGGAGCTGCACCCATCCAGGCAAGCGGGGAGCATTCCATCACACTCCTGACTTGTGCCTTGCAGATGGTGGAGGGGCTATGGGGAGTCGGGAGGTGAGTTACTCGCCACAGGATTCCTAGCCTCTGACCTGCTCGTTGTGCTCTTTGATCCTCGTTGTCTTGAAGTTTTGCTGCATTGGCTTCCTGAGGGTGAGACTGGGAACATTGTCCCCCAAAAGAGAGGCGGTATCGTGTATCAGCTAAAGCCCGTCAAACATTTATCCATGACAACATTGGCCAAACTATTCGCAGGCTGTGAGGTTAACTGTGCAAATATTAATGTCGTGAGACACTTCAACAATTCTTTGCAACGAGCACATGCCGCCACTATTTAAGGTCTCGCAGATTTGTTTGAACATTTTGCCCCTACATGAGAAGAGAAACGCCAAACCTGTGGTGTGTTTGCTCAGAGATATTTTCCCCTGGATTAAAACCAACTGCTTTCATTGAGGGTAATTGGAGGCGTTTGAATTGTGGTGACACTGGTGTGTGTGTTGTAATGATTGGGAGAACAGAACAGTAATCAGAGGGTCCTTAAACCAGAGGGAGAAAAATAGAAGACTGATGAGCTGATTATGATGAAAAGAAGGACACTCAAGAACGACAAGAAAGGCTGTTAGGCTTCTTACTGTCTGGAACAGTTAATGGCAATCGACGCCAGCCAGACAACACAATGAGGATTTTTTAAAAATTCATCTGTGGGACATGGGCGTCACTGGCTGGTCAGCATTTATTGCCCATCCCTAGTTGCCCTTGGAGGGCAATTGAGAGTCAACCACATTGCTGTGGTTCTGGAGTCACATGTTTGATGTTTATTTATTATTGTCACAAGTAGTCTTACATTAACACTGCAATGAAGTTACTGTGAAAACCTCCTAGTCGCCACACTCGGGCGCCTGTTCGGATACACTGGGGGAGAATTTAGCTTGACCAATGCACCTAACCAGCACGTCTTTCGGATGATGGGAGGAAACTGGAGCACTCAGAGGAAACCCGTGCAGACACGGGGAGAACGTACAGACTCCGCACAGTGACCCAAGCCGGAAATCGAACCTGGGTCCCTGGCGCTGTGAGGCAGTAGTGATAACTGTGCCACCATGCCGCCTGTAAACATGTAAACCAGACCACGTAAGGATGAAAGATTTCCTTCCCTAAAGGACATTAGTGAAACAAATGGGTTTTTCCGACAATCGGCAATGGTTTCACGGCCATCAGTAGATTCTTAATTCCAAATTTTTTTTATTGAATTCAAATTCCACCATCTGCCATGGCAGGATTCGAACCCGGCTCCCCAGAACATTAGCTGGGCTTCTGGATTAATAGCCGAGCGATAATACCACTAGGCCATTGCCTTCCCGTATGATGCTATTTTATAAGATGGTATAAAATGGGCTTGTGTGGAATCAAGTGCTGGCATGAGTCCCTTTATGCGAGCCAAGAGGGCACTGGGCAGTGGTCTCCAGAGTGGACAAGGCACTTTTCTGGGTATTCCTGGTGGACCTGCCTGCCCTCCTGTTTGGTATTCAGAGATGCTTCGCATGTATCTGAAGTTCCCTACTTACTGGTGAGGCCTCCCTTTGCCAATGACATACCATGCTTCAACAGAGAGAGAGAGGGAGAGAGAGAGTTAGTGAGAGTGAAGGGAAGGGGACAAGGAGATGGGGATATAGAGGAAGGGAGAGGATGACAGAGGGTGGAATTTAATGGTCTCCCCTGAGGTGCATTTGGAGGAGGGGGGAACATTTAACTGGGGGTACGCGGGATCCCTGCCACCTTCTCACCCCTGCCCTGATTAAGTCCGGACCGGGAAGGCCTTCGTGCCCATTGAAGCTCTGAAGTGGGTCATTAATGCCCTCTGAGCATTAGGCAGGGCACTTGGGGAGATCTCCCTGCTGAGTTTGCTTGTGGGCTCCCGGAGGGCATTGGGAGATAGGGAGGTGACGTGGAGGGTCCCACGTTGCCAGGCTCTCAGTGTCTCATTGAGGAACCCAGCATCCTGAAGCATCACTGAGAGCCACCCCCTTGACGTTCCTTCAGAACACCTTGCCCACTCCAGCGACTGCCTCCCCACCACCCCAGTCCTGCCCGAGATGCACCTGCGGCCTGAGTCACTCAATGATCCTGGGCTTCTGGTCGGTCAGTTGCCCGGCCTCTGCCTCCCTCCTTCTGTAGCTGCAGACAATGGAGAACCGGGGGCCTTTGATTGGCTGGCAGTACTCGGCGGGTTGGGTGGGGGGGGGGGGGGGGAGTGATTTCTGCCTCCAGGGTCCTTAATCCTGAGAAAGGCCTGACCACTGCAGTGCCTGATTGGCCGGTTTAATAACAAACCTTCCTCAGTGGAGGTGAGGCGGGGACCTCGCTGGCTCTCCTGTTGTCAAGGCCCCTGTTGCCCAGATTAATCCCACCCAGAGGGTGAGAGAGAGAGTTAGTGACGGGGGTGGGGGGGGGGGGGGGGGAGGGTGGTGGACAGAGAGTGATAGAGTGACAGAGGCAAAGAGATAGAGAGAGAAGAGGAACAAACAAAGGGAAAGATAATGTGTGACAAAGAGAGGGACATGGAAATATTTATTTATATTTTTATTCATTCGTGGGACATGGGCGTCACCGGCTGGCCAGCATTTATTGTCCATCCCTAGTTGCCCGAGGGCAGTTGAGAATCAAACACATTGTTGTGGCTCTGGAGTCACATGTAGGCCAGACTTGGTAAGGACGGCAGATTTCCTTCCCTAAAGGACATTAGTGAACCAGATGGATTTTTCCAACAATCGATAATGGTTTCATGGTCATCAGTGGATTCGTCATTCCAGATATTTTTCATTGAATTCAAATTCCACCATCTGCCGTGGCAGGATTCAAACCCAGGTCCCTAGAATATTAGCTGAGTTTCTGGATTAACAGTCTGCTGATAATACCATGAGGCTATCACCTCTCCCCATTGCCTCGCTTTAAAGGGAGGAAGAGATAGTGTATGAGAGAGAGAGAGAGAAAGACAGATAAAGAGAGTGAGAGAGAGATAAAGTGTGAGGGCAAAGAATGTACTGCTTCGGGCCTGAGTCCTGTGGCTGGGGGTGGGAAGTTCTTGTCAATCATGGAACCCATTGGGAAATGACACCCGAAGCATGTGATGCTGGGGTTACAGGGATAGGGCGGGGGAAAAGGCCTGGGTAAGACACTCTGTCAGAGGATTGGTGCAGACTCAATGGGCTGAATGGCCTCTTCTACACTGTGGGGCTTCTATAATACATTGATCATCATAGGACCCTCACCCTCCCGCTCTAATGCATATCACAGAATCACAGAATCTCACAGTGTAGAAGAGGCCCTTCGGCCCATCGAGTCTGCACCGACGCATGAAAGGCCCTGATCAGCCCACCTAATCCCACCTTGCCAGCACTTGACCCATAGCCTTGAATGTTATGATGTGCCAAGTACTCATCCAGATACTTTTTAAAGGATGCGAGGCATCCCGCCTCCACCACCCTCCCAGGCAGCGCATTCCAGACCGTCACCACCCTCTGGGTAAAAAAGCTTTTCCTCAAATCCCCCCTAAACCTCCCACCTCTCACTTTTAACTTGTGCCCCCTCGTCACTGACTCTTCAACTAAGAGGAACAGCTTCTCCCTATCCACCCTGTCCATGCTCCTCATAATCTTGAACACCTCAATCAGGTCACCCCTCAGTCCTTTCTGCTCCAGAGGAAACAACCCAAATCTAACCAACCTCTCATCATAACATAAATGTTCCATCCCACGCCTTTAACTAACTATTCCATCATGCCGCCAATTCCCTCCCTTTGCCGCCCCCACCCCCCCAGGGTTTCTCAGTTGATACCACAGACCCCTCCCTCCAACATTGCAAGGATCCACCTGCAGCTCCTGGGCTCCAACATCTTCCCCAGGCTCCATTTGCTGCTCCAGGCATCCGTTCAGGTAAATCCCGCCTTCAGCACGCCATGTTGAATCGGCAGGAATTCCTGCTGGCAGGACAGTAGATGGGATGGTGGAGGATGGGAAATTCCAGTCAGGTGTTCATTTGGACCCTCACTATGAGATGCAAAATGGCTTCCCAACGGCCTCTGGTGGGAATGGCGACTCACCGTGACAATCGGTACCCCAAATTCCTGCCATAATTTCCCACCGTTGGAAAACTGATTTGCTCACCATGTATTATCCACGCCCAATTGACGGGAAGCCCGCAGGAGGAGATGATTCCCCCCATTGAGATACTCAGCCCTGGAACACCTAGATAACAAGGACACCTATGTCAGAACCCTATTTATTGACTACAGCTCAGCCTTCAACACTATTATTCCCACAAAACTCATCTCCAAACTCCATGGCCTGGGCCTTGGCACCCCCCTCTGCGACTGGATCCTGAACTTCCTAACTCACAGACCACAATCAGTTAGGATAGGCAATATCTCCTCCACGATCATCCTCAACACCGCTGCCCCAAAGGCTGTGTTCTCAGCCCCCTACTATACTCCTTATACACCTATGACTGTGCGGCCAAATTCCCCTCCAACTCAATTTTCAAGTTTGCTGACGACACCACCGTAGTGGGTTGGACCTCAAACAATGACGAGACAGAGTACAGGAGTGAGATAGAGAAACTGGTGCGGCAACAATAATCTCTCCCTCAATGTCAACAAAACGAAGGAGATTGTCATCGACCTCAGGAAACGTAAAGGAGAACATGCCCCGGTCTACATCAACAGGGACGAAGTAGAAAGGGTCGAAAGCTTCAAGTTTTAAGTGTCCAGATCATCAACAACCTGTCCTGGTCCCCCCATGCCGACACTATAGTTAAGAAAGCTCACCAATGCCTCTACTTTCTCAGAAGACTAAGGAAATTTGGCATGTCAGCTATGACTCTCACCAACTTTTACAGATGCACCATAGAAAACATTCTGGTTGCATCACAGCTTGGTATGGGCTCCTGCTCTGCCTAAGACCGCAAGAAACTACAAAGGTCGTAAATGTAGACCAATCCATCACGCAAACCAGCCTCCTATCCATTGACTCTGTCTACACTTCCCGCTACCTCGGCAAAGCAGCCAGCCTAATTAAGGACCCCACGCTCCCCGGATATTCTCTCTTCCACCTTCTTCCTTCGGGAAAAAGATTCAAAAGTCTGAAGTCATGTACCAACTGACTCAAGAACAGCTTCTTCCCTGTTGGTGTCAGACATTTGAATGGACTTACCTTGCATTAAGTTGATCTTTCTTTACACCCTAGCTATGACTGTAACAATACATTCTGCACTTTCTCGTTTCCTTCTCTATGAACGGTATGTTTTGTCTGTGTAGCGCGCAAGAAGCAATACTTTTCACTGTATGTTAATACATGTGACAATAATAAATCAAATCAAATATATAGGGGAAGTGCAGGACGGGAACAGAAAGCAAGAGAGAGATACAGAGAAAGACATACAGCGACAGAAAGCAGAGTGATGGACAGAAGACAGAGAGAAAGAGCAAAAAAGGAAAACAGGAGATAGAAAGAAACAGCTTATCACAGAATCATAGCATCCCTACAGCGCAGAAGAGGCCATTCGACCCACTGAGCCTTATAAAGCAATAAAGCAAGAAACCTCAGTTTTCTCCCTAACTCTGCCTGGTTGGACAGTGTTGGGTCAAGTCAAACATTGGTGTTACACTGAGGTCAATGGAGAATGAAATGGGGTTGGATATAAAGCAAGTGTACTATTAAAAGCCACCCTGCTCCTGTTGTACGTACTGTAGAACTTCCTCCAAAACCGATCTTACTGACCTTGATCCACACCCTAATGACCTGAACAAGGTCAAATAACATATTCTCCTACATAACAGCCACTTGAGAAAGAATTCATTGGGTGTGACACAGTTCAATCTTGAGGTATTACACGGATGTATTTTGTTACACACACACAATATGAGTTAACTGGTTAACTGACATGCTCATCATTATGGCAGTGCCAGGTCTGCCCCACAGGGAAAGAGCCAAACTATCACTTCCTTTGTAACCTTTCTGGTTGTATCACAGCTTGGTATGGCTCCTACTTTGACCAAGACTGCAAGAAAGTACAAAGGGTTGTGAACGTAACCCAGTCCATCATGCAAACCAGCCTCCCATCCATTGATTCTGTCTACACTTCCTGCTGCCTCGGAAGAGCAGCCAGCATAATTAAGGACACAACCCACCCTGGACACTCTCTCTTCCATCTTCTTCTTCTGTTGGGAAAAAGATACAAAAGTCCGAGGTCACATAGCAACCGACTCAAGAACAGCTTCTTCCCTGCTGCCGTCAGACTTTTGAATGGACTTACATTACATTAAGTTGATCATTCTCTGCACCCTAGCTATGACTGTAACACTATATGCTGCGCCCTCTCCTTTCCTTCTCCCCTATGAATGGTATGCTTTGCCTGTGCAGCACGCAAGAAACAATACTTTTCACTGTATACCAATACATGTGACAATAATAAATTGAATCAAATCAAATGCACTTCCTGGTGTCACACACAGCCTGGGGAGGGGAAGAGGATGCAGGGTTAAGAGGGGCTATGCAAGGGCGGTGAAGCATTGGGGTCCTCATCCCAATGGCTATTGCTCACTCTTACTGGGCTGTGAATTCTGATGGACGAGTATAGGACCAGGATTGAATGCAGCGGTGATGCCTTATGGTGGAATAGCCGGCTGACCCTCTCTCTTTTTGATTTGAGTTGATTTGATTTATTATTGTCACATGTATTAACATACAGTGAAAAGTATTGTTTCTTGCACGCTATACAGACAAAGTATACCATTCATAGAGAAGGAAAGGAGAGAGTGCAGAATGTAGTGTTACAGTCATAAGACACAAGATAAGGTATTGAAGCAGAATTATACCATTCGGCCCATTGACTCTGCTCTGCCATTCAACTGTGGCTGATACGATTCTCATCCCCATTCACCTGCCTTCTCCCCTTGATCCCCTTACTGATCAAGAACCTATCTATCTCTGTCTTAAAGACACTCAATGGCCTGGTCTCCACAGCCCTCTACTGGAGTGCAGAAAAAAATCAACTTAATATGAGGTAAGTCCATTCAATCGTCTGATGGCAGCAGCGAAGAAGCTGTTTTTGAGTCAGTTGTAAGTGACCTCAGGCTTTTGTTTCTTTTTCCCGATGGAAGAAGGTGGAAGAGAGAATGTCCGGGGTGCGTGGGGTCCTTAATTATGCTGGCTGCTTTGCCGAGGCAGCGGGAAGTGTAGACAGAGTCAATGGATGGGAGGCTGGTTTGAGTGATAGGGAAAGAGCCAGATCCAGTTAGCTAAAGTACCAGAGACTCAGTAACTATGAAACAGTCACGGTGCCAACATACCTGAGAGAAGGGAAGGGGAAATGGATTGAGATCATTTAGGGAAATGGGGACTGTGTGTGTGTGTGTGTGTGTGTGTGTGTGTGAGTGTGTGTGAGTGTGTGTGAGTGTGTGTGTGTGTGTGTGAGTGTGTGTGAGTGTGTGTGTGTGTGCGCGCATATGCGTGAGTGTGTGCGCGCGTGTGTGTGCGTGTGTCTGCGTGTTCATGTGCGTGTGTCTGTGCATGTGTGCATGTATGCATGTGTGAGTGTGTGTGCGTGAGTGTGTGCGCGCGTGAGTGTGCGTGTGTATATGCATGTGTGCATGCATGTTCGGGTGCGTATGTGCATGTGTGTGCATGCGTGTGTGCATGCATGCGTGCGTGTGTGTGTGTGTGTGTGTAGTTCTCGGTTTGGGAGGGATTTGGGGAGGGTGCACTGTGGCTGGCCTCAGAATGTGAACTCATGTGACAGGGAGCCTTAATTGCTTCCAAAGCTGCAGCACTAAGGAAAGCTGTTAATGTCACACTTTATCTCCAGCCAGGACTCTCTGGGAAAGATGCAGGCAAACACTTTGCTGTCCAACTCTGTCAGCCTTCCTCCCCTAATGAGACGGAAGAAAGCTAAAAAATATAAAGGGGAATGGCAGATATTAGCAGATTGCTGATTGATCACAAAGTGTTCCGAACCCAGCTCAGACTCAGCCAGACTCTCCTGCGAATGTTTCAGGCAAGCTGCATGAATATCATTTTCGATCAAATGATCTCACTCCATTTCCTCTCTCAGCAAGTTAACTCAGTGACTGCTGCATACTGCTTAGCAAAAGAGTCACCTCGAAAACAGAAAACGCTGGAAAATCTCAGCGGGTCTGACAGCATGTGTGGAGAGAGAATAGAGCCAACGATTCGAGTCTGGATGACCCTTCGTCAGAGCTAGCTCTGTCATTGCAGTGTCATCCTGACTCGAAATGATGGCTCTATTCTCTCTCCACACATGCTGTCAGACCGGCTGAGATTTTCCAGTTTTATTCTGTATCTGTTTCAGATTCCAGCATCCGCGGTATGTTTGCTTTAACCTAAAGAGCTGTCTCAGTTAGTTGCACATTTGCCATTTAGCCCTACAGGTTCAAACCTGCCTCCAGGGCTTGGATATGGGCCAAGTGCTAGTAAATGGGATGAGGTGGGAGGCCAGGTGTTTCTTGTGTGTTGGTGCAGACTCGATGGGCCAAAGGGCCTCTTCTGCACTGTAAGATTTTATGATTTTACAAACAGATCAATCTATGTTTGATACTTTGA
Organism: Mustelus asterias; assembly: GCF_964213995.1. Classification (NCBI taxonomy): domain Eukaryota; kingdom Metazoa; phylum Chordata; class Chondrichthyes; order Carcharhiniformes; family Triakidae; genus Mustelus; species Mustelus asterias. Next base: position 70,626,788 of record NC_135819.1, read on the forward strand.
TGCTTTACTGAAGTTTAAAGTTTATTTATTTATTAGTCACAAGTAGGCTTACATTAACACTGCAATGCAGTTACTGTGAAAATCCCCTAGTCACCACACTCCGGTGCCTGTCCGGTTACACTGAGGGAGAATTTAGCCAATGCACCTAACCAGCACGTCTTTCGGACTGTGGGAGGAAACCTGACCACCCGGAGGAAACCCACGCAGACACGGGGAGAACATGCAAACTCCACACAGACAGTGACCCAAGCCGGGAATCGAACCTGAGTCCCTGGCACTGTGAGGCAGCAGTGCTAACCACTGTGCCGCCCAAGGAGTTGTGATTCTTGAGATCAGTTCCATACTGAGGCTGTCAAGCCGCAATGCAAGACTAGAGCAGAGGGGTCTCTCTGGGCCAGGGGAAATGAAGGGACATGCTTTGCATCTCATTGCTGTTTGTGGGATCTTGCTGTGCAGCTTTTGTGCTTTTTACACTGTAGTGTGCGTGTTTGCACTCCGAAACACGATGGAATCCTTGGAACGTCAAGGCTGAAATCCAGAATCATTACGCCACACTTGGAGTACTCTCAATAATACTGGTCTTCATATTATAAAAAGGATAAAGAGACACTGGAGAAAGTTTTTTTTATTCATTCATGGGACATGAGTACTGTTGGCTGGGACACCAATTATCTTCCATCCTTGATTGCCCAGAGGCAGTTGAGAATCAACCACATTGCTGTAGTCCTGGGGTCGCATGTCGGCCAGACCAGGTAAGGATGGCAGATTTCCTTCCCTAAAAGACATTAGTGAACCTGATGGGTTTTTCTGACAATTGTTTCTTGGTTGTCAGTCGATACTTAATTCCAGATATTTTTTATTGAATTCAAATTCCACCATCTGCTGTGGCGGGATGTGAACCCGGGTCCCCAGAACATTAGCTGAGTCTCTGGATTAATAGTCTAGTGGTAATATCACTAGACCATTGCTTCCCCTAAAGTGTGAAATAGATTCGGAAGAGTGATACCGGAACAGAAAGCTATAACTAGACAGAAATATTAAACACTTTGCTGATCTTGTTTAGAAAAGAGGGATCTGAGGAGTGACCTTTCCAGGTCTTCAAGATTATAAAAGAGTTTGATATGGTAGCCACGAAGTGAAGGTGAGACCAGGACAAGGAGCCATCTATAAATCCAACAGAGAATTAAGAAGGAGTTAAGGGGGAGGCGATGGCCTAGTAGTATTATCGCTAGACTATTAATCCAGAAACTCAGTTAATGTTCTGGAGACCTGGGTTCGAATCCTGCCATGGCAGGTGGTGGAATTTGAATTCAATAAAAAATACCTGGAATTAAGAATCTACTGATGACCATGAAACCATTGTCGATTGTCGGAAAACCCTTCTGGTTCTCTCACCTGATGAAGGAGCAGCGCTCCGAAAGCCCATGATACTAAATAACCCTGTTGGGCTTTAACCTGGTGTTGTGAGACTTCTTACTGTGCCCACTCCAGTCCAACGGCAGCATCTCCACACAATGCCCTTCAGGGAAGGGAATCTGCCATCCTTACCCTGGTCTGGCCTACGTGTGATTCCAGAGCCTCATCAATGTGGTTGACTCTCAACTGCCCTCTGAAATGGCCGAGCGAGACACTCAGTTGAATCGATCGCAACAAAGTCAAGGGGGTTTGTGATGGGCAATAAATGCGGGCCAGCCAGCGATGGCCATGTCCCATGAATGAATAAAGAAAAACAAATCTTCATCCAGACAGCAGTGAGATTGCAGAACTCACTGCCATGAGGGATTCCTGGGCAGGTGCTGTAGATGCATATGAAGGGGAAGCTGGATAAGCAGGAGGAAGAAAGGAATTGGGGATATGTTGATGGGGTTGGATGAAGAGAGTTGGGGGGAGGCAGACTTGTGTGGCGCGTAAACATCAACTCTTGGAACGTATTGGGTGACACAGTGATTAGCACGGCTGCCTCACAGGACCAGGGACCCAGGTTCGATTCCCGGCTTGGGTCACTGTCTCCCCGTGTCTGTGTGGGTTTCCTCCAGGTGCTCCGGTTTCCTCCCACAGTCCAAACGTTAGGTTCATTGGCCATGCTGAATTCTCCCTCAGTGTACCCGAACAGGCGCCGGAGTGTGGCGACTAGGGGATTTTCACAGTAACTTCATTGCAGTGTTAATGTAAGCCTTCTTGTGTCACTAATAAATAAACTTTAACAGCTTTAAACATATTGGGTGTTTTTGTGCTTTCAGTGCTGTTAGTACTGAGTAATCTGGTTTGGATAGGACAGCTGAGCCAAGATGACATAGTGATGGGGATTTGCCCTTCAAAACACTATTCTAATGTTTAATGGTTTACCTGGCATCAGCAGTGGAAAATGTTTGAGCTTAGTTCATCTGAATAATTGCTGAAGATTCTGAGTGAAAAGCCCACAGATGATGACTCACAGGAAGCCCCGTGTACAAAACTTTGTTTTGCACACCAAACGCTCTCAGCTTCAAACAAGTCTCCATCATCTCTTTTCATATCCAGCGTCTGCGGCTTTTTCCAGAATAAACATCTTGTTGTTCCCTCTGCCCTGCTCCGCTGTGACTAATAGCATAGCAACAAAGATGAAATAAATCTTGGGCTTACGGCTAAAGATTGTTTATAAGGACTGCTTAACAGGTAAATGAATCACTGGATCCTGCTTCTGATATCCGCTGGTGGATGGGCAGAGTTTAGAACCAGGCTTCATTTTGATATCCTCCCTGATTTAATTGGCTGCTGACACATTCTGAACAGACTGGTGTGACACCGGGATGATGGCCTGTTGTGTCCCAGTGAGAGTCACAATCATTAGCGGAGGAAATTGGGGAAAGGAGCTGTTTTCAGATATTTGGTTGTAACTTGCCCCTCCAATTTTGTATCTTTCAGTTGCCCCCCCAACTCCTCCCTCCATCCCCCCCCAACCTGCCAACACCCCCTCACCCCACCCCCCCCAACCCCAATATTCCTACACAACCCCCAGCCCCTGTTCACCATACTCACCGATAAGGAAAACACACATTGATGCCCTCTCTCAGATGCCATTTTCAGCAGCACTTAAGCTTCAGAAGTAGCTTCCGAAAATCTCCACACTAATAAAGTCCAAACTATTTTGCTTCAGAGTACAAAGGGGATGACGGGTGAGACGGAGTTGCTGTTTGGAAGCTGGAAGCTTCCGGCACCACAAAATCAAGGAAGGCGAGAGGCCTCAGATGCATTTTGCATGACGTACAGTTAAAACAATCTTCTCACCACCATGCTGGCCCTAATTGGCATGATTAGGGGCGGCACGGTGGCACAGTGGTTAGCACTGCTGCTTCACAGCTCCAGGGACCTGGGCTCGATTCCCGGCTTGGGTCACTGTCTGTGTAGAGTTTGCACCTTCTCCCCGTGTCTGCGTGGGTTTCCTCCGGGTGCTCTGGTTTCCGCCCACAGTCCAAAGATATGCGGGTTCGGTGCATTGGCCGTGCTAAATTTCCCTTAGTGTCCTGGGATGCGTAGGTTAGTGGGATAAAGACGTGGGGTTACGGGGATAGGGCCTGGGTGGGATTGTTGTTGATGCAGACTCGATAGGCTGAATGGCCTCTTTCTGCACTGTAGGGATTCTATGGTTTCTATCTCACCTCCGAATTGTAATATAGACCAAAACTCCTGAAATAATAATGTCATAGAATCATAGAGGTTTACAGCATGGAAACAGGCCCTTCGGCCCAACTTGTCCATGCCGCCCTTTTTTTTAAACCCCCAAGCTAATCCCAATTGCCCGCATTTGGCCCATATCCCTCTATACCCATCGTACCCATGTAACTATCTAAATGCTTTTTAAAAGACAAAATTGTACCCGCCTCTACTACTACCTCTGGCAGCTTGTTCCAGACACTCACCACCCTCTGTGTGAAAAAATTGCCCCTCTGGACACTTTTGTATCTCTCCTCTCTCACCTTAAACCTATACCCTCTAGTTTTAGACTCCCCTACCTTTGGGAAAAGATATTGACTATCTAGCTGATCTGTGCCCCTCATTATTTTATAGACCTCTATAAGATCACCCCTCAGCCTTCTACAGTCCAGAGAAAAAAGTAACTGGTTAATTTTCAGCTACGTATTATGACTATAGTTATGCCTGTTACGTGGCAGAATACACATACGGCATGATATGTTAAATTGGCATGATCTTTGTTGGAACACATGGGTTAAGTGAGTGGAAAATAGCAATAATCAATTCACCTGTGCAACAAGCACTGAAACAGAATTCAGTATGAAATGTCTTATGTCAGATGTGTGCTGCATTCCTAAAGCAGGATAAAAGGAATGAAAAGACGGAAAGCCTGCACAGTAATGATGAAGTCTGGAAAGATATCAATGGTGTAAATACCTCTGATTATTCACACACTGACACGATTAACATCATTAAGGCAATGTTAAGACTTCTGATTCCATGCTTATCATTATAACCAGGAGAGTGGGACCCTTCAAACAGTGTGAAGAAGTGTACGTCTGGGTGATGCCTAACAACAATGTGGGGTGTTAGGCCCCTTTGGGTGTCTTGTAACCGTCAAAAGGTGTATTAGTGTCAGAGCTGACAAAGGGTCATTTAGACTCGAAACGTTGGCTCTATTCTCTCTCCACAGATGCTGTCAGACCTGTTGAGATTTTTCTGTTTTTGTTTCAGATTCCAGCATCCGCAGTACTTGCGTTTATATAAATCAAGATTTTCTTACTGCTGGGAACTGGAGAAATACATACCAGTATCGGGAAAAAGGGGGCTGTATGCACTAATATGTAGGTCGCAGAATCTATCAAGCAAGGAAGTTTCAATGATATCTTATGTACACCTCCACTGGTCTTTTTTTGTCTTCTGAAGATGCCGATCTTCACCTGAGCGTCCTATATTCAGGGGTGAATCCAGATAAGGAAGCAGAGAGCAGGCAACATGAGGAGGCAGTGTCACTGGGGTATTGTCATTGGGGCAGTAATGTGGAGGCCCAGAGTAAAGTCCTGGGGACCCAGGCCCGAATCCCACCAGAGCAGATGGTGAAATTTGAATTCAGTAAAAAAAAGCACGAAGTATTATCAATTGTTCCCATCTGGTTCAATAATGTCCTTCAGGAAAGGAAATATACCGTCCTTACCTGGCCCAGCCTGGCCTACAGGCGACTCCAGGTGACTCCAGATCCAAAGCCGTTCGATGGCAATTAGGGATACTGTGATTTGATTTATTATTGTCACATATATTGGGATACAATGAAAAGTATTGTTTCTTGCGCGCTGTGCAGACAAAACATATAGTACATAGGGAAGAAAAGAAGGGAATGCAGAATGTAGTGTTACAGTCATAGCTAGAGTGTCGAGAAAAAATCATAGAAATCCTACAGTGTAGAAGGAGGCCATTCGGCCCATCGAGTCTCCACCGACCACAATCCCACCCAGGCCCGACCCCCATATCCCGACACATTTTACCTGCTAATCCCTCTAACCCACACATCGCAGGACACTAAGGGACAATTTTAGCATGGCCAATCAACCTAACCCACACATCTTTGGACTGTGGAAGGAAACCGGAGCACCCGGAGGAAACCCATGCAGACATGGGGAGAATGTGCAAACTCCACACAGACAGTGACCCAAGCCGGGAATCGAACCCAGGTCCCTGGAGCTGTGAAGCAGCAGTGCTAACCATTGTGCTACCATGCCACCCTAAGTTGAAAGATCAACTTAATGCAAGGTAGGTCCATTAGGCAGGGATGGGGCCTGGGTGGGATTGGTGTTGGTGCAGACTCGATGGGCTGACTGCACTGTAGCGATTCTATGATTTTATGATTCAAAAGTCTGATGGCAGCAGGGAAGAAGCTGTTCTTGAGTCGGTTGGTACGTGATCTCAGACTTGTGTATCTTTTGCCAGATGGAGGAAGGTGGAAGAGAGTATGTTCGGGGTGCGCGGGGTCCTTGATTATGCTGGCTGCTTTTCCGAGGCAGCGGGAAGTGTAGACGGAGTCAATGGATGGGAGGCTGGTTTGCGTTGATGGACTGGACTTCGTTCATGATGCCTACATGCTATGAAAAATAATTTTAATAAATGTAAAGCTTATTTATTAGTCACAAGTAGGCTTACATTCACACTGCAATGAAGTTACTGTAAAAATCCCTTAGAAAATGACAGCAAAGCTCAATCCTGCCCTCTACATCACGTCCATACCTGTACAACTCCCAATATTGAAGAATAAGTTGAAGCCTCTGATTGAAAATAATTGAATTTCAGAAAACGACTCCTTGGGAGAGAGATTATCACCATAATTTCTATTCTAAAGGGGAGAGCATGCTGAGAGTACATTTGATTCCAGGCCGCGTTGTATCAGAGAGTATGGGGAGCAGGTTATAGAGAGTGTTTTTATGTGGATTATCTGTGCTAATGAGGAGCAGCGAAGAAAATGTTTTCTCCTGGAGGTCAGTGTTGGTGTTTGAGACCATTGTAATTGGAAATTAAGAAAGATCTCTGGCGAGCACTTTTATTAAAGGTGCGACCTAGAGGAAGCTACCTTGATAATCCTACACAGAATAAAAGAAAGAAATCAAAGCCAGGTTTGATTGTTCTTTCATTTTGGTTGATGTGAAAATTCCAGCAGAAAAATGCATTGAGCTTTTGCCCTTTTTTCATTATACTGCAGAGTGGGTTCAATGTAATTCTCCTCCATTCTTTTTCCATCCTTATCTCATAGTGGACATCTGCTGCAAAGAACGACGGTGCACTGAATGTTTTTCATTTTTCCAGCAAACCAATGTTCCTGTGCCCTTGGGCCTACTTCAGGATGAGCACAGTCAGGCGACATGGAGTATTATAGGGGTGGTGGGCAAGACACTGGCTGGATTGCGCCCCATTCCCAAGGTGCCATATATGTTTAGACAACTGTACTTCTGCCGAAGTTGGATAACGGCTTCCTGAATAATTGTCACCGCAAAATGAAGTTCAGTGCCCGAGGCCTGCGGCGGAGGTTACACAATATAAACAAAGGTGACCCAAATTAAACCTTGAAGGTTCAGCTCATAATTTACTCTTTGTGTTCCTGCTGGAAGGTGCTAAAAGCTAATTGCTTTCAATGCGGTTTCCTGGACAATTCCTTCGACAATGTATTCTCTTGGTTTGGAATCGCCTGAAGACAAGAACTTGAAGATTTATTTTCTCGTTATTGGTCATTGTTTCCCTTTGCCTCTCTCAGGAAATTATGGTGATAGAATCATAGAAACCCTACAGTGCAGAAGGAGGCCATTCGGCCCATCGAGTCTGCACCGACCACAATCCCACCCAGGCCCTACCCCCACATATATTTACCCGCTAATCCCACTAACCTATGCATCTCAGGACTCTAAGGGGCAATTTTTAACCTGGCCAATCAACCTAACCTGCACATCTTTGGACTGTGGGAGGAAACCGGAGCACCCGGAGGAAACCCACGCAGACACGAGGAGAATGTGCAAACTCCACACAGACAGTGACCTGAGCCGGGAATCGAACCCGGGACCCTGGAGCTGTGAAGCAGCAGTGCTAACCACTGTGCTACCGTGCCGCCCCGTGATGTGGAGATGCTGGCGATGGGGTGGACACAGTAAGAAGTCTCACAAGTTTATTTGGAATCACGAGCTTTCGGAGGGGGGGGGGCACTGCTCCTTCATCAGGTCATGCTCCTTCAGGTGATGGAGGAGCAGCGCTCTGAAAGCTCGTGGTTCCAAATAAACCTGTTGGATTTTAACCTGAAATGATGATGGGGGAAGAAGGGTGGGTGTTTGGAGGGAGGGTGTTGTAGAGGGCGGCTCTCATGGAATGTCAATTTATTCCATGTACCACGAATGTATGACAGACCAGATGGACCAATTTGTATTGCCCACTCGCCATTTTTATATGTTCATATTAGAATAAATGTCCTGGCTCCGTGAGAGAATGTAAGCAGGGTAGAAACCAAATTCTGAAGAGGTCATCTTTCATTTTCACACCGCATTCTTCCTGAAAGACAACCCTGTCAGAAGGAGGGGGAATGGAAACAGGGAAGGGGACATTCTAGCTGATCGCCTTTTTTTTCCCTGTTTCGTTGAGAGGTGGGGAATTGGAGAGCCAGTGGTGGTTGACTGAAGCCCATTCCTCAAGGAGATTTGAGTGGGAGGGCCGAGAATTATTTGGGAGATTGAGGTTTATTTTTATTCAGTCGTGGGACACGGGCTTCACTGGCTGGCCAGTGTTTATTGCCCATCACTAGTTGCCCTTGTTCGGAGGGCAGCTGAGAGTCAATCACACTGTTGTGGCTCTGGAATCAGATGTAGACCAGACCAGGTAAGGACGGTAGATTTCCTTCCCTATAGGACATTAGTGAACCAGATAGGTTTTTCCAACAATCGACAATGGTTTCATGGTCATAAGTAGATTCTTAATTCCAGATATTTTTTATTGAATTCAAATTCCACCATCTGCCGTGGCGGGAATTGAACCCAGGTCCCCAGAACATTAGTTGATTTTCTGGATTAATAGTCTAGCAATAATACCATGAGGCAATCACTTCCCCAAGTGAACATGACTCTGCAGCAGAGAGACAATGGGTTTTTGCAGCATAAAGAAAGGTAAAGAATTAAAACTTGATTAAAACTTAGAGTGAAGGGCAAGGCTGGCAGAAGTAGGGAACCCTGGATGACTCGGGATATTGAGGCCCTGGTCAAGAAGAAGAAAGAGGCACATGACATGCATAGGCAGCTGGGATCAAGTGAATCTTTTGAAGAGTATAGTGGGAGTAGGAGTAGAGTTAAGAGAGAATTCAGGAGGGCAAAAAGGGGACACGAGGTTGTTTTGGCAGATAAGGCAAAGGAGAATCCAAAGATCTTCTACAAATACATAAAGGGCAAAAGAGTAACAAGGGAGAGAGTAGGGCCTCTTAAGGATCAACAAGGTCATCTACGTGCGGATCCACAAGAGATGGGTGAGATCCTAAATGAATATTTCTCACCAGTATTTACTCTTGAGAAAAGCATGGATGTGAGGAAACTTAGGGAAATAAATAGTGATGTCTTGAGGAGTGCACATATTACAGAGAAGGAGGTGCTGGAAATCTTAAAGCGCATCAAAGTAGATAAATCCCCAGGACCTGATGAAGTGTATCCTAGGACATTGTGGGAGGCTCGGGAGGAAATTGTGGGTCCCCTTGCCGAGATATCTGAATCATCGATCGTCACGGGTGAGATGACTGAAGATTGGAGAGTGGCAAATGTTGTGCCTTTGTTTAAAAAGGGCTGCAGGGAAAAGCCTAGGAACTACAGGCCAGTGAGCCTCACATCTGTGGTGGGGAAATTGTTGGAAGGTATTTTGAGAGACAGGATCTACAGGCATTTAGAGACGCAAGGACTGATTAGGGACAGTCAGCATAGCTTTGTGAGTGGAAAATCATGTCTCACAAATTTGATTGAGTTTTTTGAAGGGGTAACCAAGAAGGTAGATGATGGCAGTGCAGTTGATGTTGTCTACATGGACTTCAGCAAGGCCTTTGACAAGGTACCACATGGTAGGTTGTTGCATAAGGTTAAATCTCACGGGATCCAGGGTGAGGTATCTAAATGGACACAAAATTGGCTTCTTGACAGAAGCCAGAGGATGGTTGTGGAGGGTAGTTTTTCAAACAGGAGGCCTGTGACCAGCGGTGTGCCTCAGGGATCGGTGCTGAGTCCACTGTTATTTGTCATTTATATTAATGATTTGGATGAGAATATAGGAGGCATGGTTAGTAATTTTGCAGATGACACCAAGATTGGTGGCATAGTGGACAGTGAAGAAAGTTATCTCCAATTGCAACGGGATCTTGATCAATTGGACCAATGGGCTGATGAATGGCAGATGGAGTTTAATTTAGACAAATGCGAGATGATGCCTTTTGGTAGATTGAACCAGGGCAGGACTTACTCAGTTAATGGTAGGGCGTTGGGGAGAGTTACAGAACAAAGAGATCTAGGGGTACATTTTCATAGCTCCTTGAAAGTGGAGTCACAGGTGGACAGAGTGGTGAAGGAGGCATTCGGCATGCTTGGTTTCATCGGTCAGAACATTGAATACAGGAGTTGGGATGTCTTGTTGAAGTTGTACAAGACATTGGTAAGGCCACACTTGGAATACTATGTGCAGTTCTGGTCACCCCATTACAGAAAGGGTATTATTAAACTAGAAAGAGTGCAGAAAATATTTACTAGGATGCTACCGGGACTTGATGGTTTGGGTTATAAGGAGAGGCTGGATAGACTGGGACTTTTTCTCTGGAGCGTCGGAGGCTGAGGGATGATCTTATAGAGGTCTATAAAATAATGAGGGGCACAGATCAGCTAGATAGTCGATGGGCCCGATTTTACCAAAACTTCGTGCCTGTTTTTGGGTGCGAAATCGCGGTAAAGTTGGGCGTCGGGCCTATACCGCGATCTGCACCGATTCCAAGCAGATTGTGGCGTTACCGACACCCGATTCGGGCGCGGGTCCGGCCTGGGCCCGAATCGGGCGGCCTGATGATTTAAATGCATTAGCATGCATTTAAATCGACTTAATGAACTGCGCGCCCAACCCTACCGCCAAATCCCACTTTACCGGCTTCTGGCCCGTTCTAGATTCGCGCTTTTAACGACCTGCAGAATAAAAGTCCGAAGCGGATTTCTATTCTACAGGGGACCGTACGAAGCCCTCTCTGCTCTTGTGAATTCACCATCCTACTTGACCATCCTTCCATCCTTCACGAACTCCCCCCCCCCCCCACCCCCCGCCGCTAACCATCCCGGTAGAACCCCCCCGGGATCAGACTCTCCTGGGAGGCAGGCCCCCCTCGGCAGAGCACACCCCCAACCTACCTCGATCACTGGTCTCCCTCCACCATCCTTCCATTAGCAAGATAAGCTGTATGTTCCTCAGCTAGATCCACTTTGGTCAACACAAAGATGGTCCTTCTGCCTTGTGGGTCCATCTGGCTCACCAAGTCAGTTACAATACTGCGTTCAGCATCTACTGAACCATCTTGGATACAAAGGATAATGAATGGTACTGGTCGATCATCCTGGTGTTATCAGTACTGTAACATCAGGAATGGCTGCCGACACCAAGGATATAATTTTTAGCATAAGCAAGGCTTACATGCAGAACCCTAATGCCATTATCTTTTGTATCCAAGATGGTTCAGTAGATGCTGAATGCAGTATTGTAACTGAATTGGTGAGCCAGACGGATCCGTCACACCCCCTCTCCTCCTCCCACCCCTCCCCCGCTGCCCCCTCCCCCCCCCAGAGGGTGATCTGTGTCCTGCCCCCTCTTTTCCTCCCAACCACCCCGCCCCCCCCATGATGATCTGGGTCAGAGAGCCGCTCTCTCTGCTTTTTTCTCTCCCCCCGGGCGCACTGTTTCGGATTTTTTTTCGAACTGCGCATGCGCAGTTCAGAGCTCCGATCGTTCCGGCAGCGCTAAGCCCCGCCCACAGCGCGAATCGGACCGGAGCCGGGCAAAAGCGTATGTGGGCACTGGAAAGAGGATTCCAGGCTCGGATCTATTTGACGCCCGGATTCGGCACTTAGACTCAAAATGATAAAATCAGGCCCAATATCTTTTCCCAAAAGTAGGGGAGTCTAAAACCGGAGGGCGTAGGTTTAAGGTGAGAGGGGAGAGATACAAAAGTGTCCAGAGAGCCAATTCTGTCACACAGAGGGTGGTGAGTGTCTGGAACAAGCTGCCAGAGGTAGTAGTAGAGGCGGGTACAATGTTGTCTTTTAAAAAGCATTTAGATAGTTACATGGGTACGATGGGTATCGAGGGATATGGACCAAATGCGGGCAAATGGGATTAGCTTAGGGGTTTAAAAAAAAGGGCAGCATGGACAAGTTGGGCCGAAAGGCCTGTTTCCATGCTGTAAACCTCTATGACTCTATGACTCTCTGATGTTTTTCTATATGTTCAATACTGGCAAGAACATATTGCCATCTAGAGCTGCCTGAGAAGCTGGTGAAGCCTTCTCTTTGAATTGCTGCAGTCGATATGATGTGATTCTTCTGATGGATAGGGAATTCCAGGATTTGAACCCAGAATCAATCGACTACCGGCTGCATATGTTCTAATCAGGATGTTTTATGACTTAGAGAGGCACTTAGAAGTCATGCTATTCCCGTGGCTCTTGTTCTTCTTATTGGTAGAGGTCACAGGGCTGGGCCATGCTGTCAAAGTAATTTGGTTACAATACATCTGGGAGACGATACACACACTGTAGCCACAATGCATCTGGTGGGGGTGAGGCTGGAATCCAGTGGCAGGGGAACCGACCGAACAGGCTGCTCTCTCCTGAATGGTTTTGAGAACTGTATGTGAGCAGGAATTCATAGAATCCCTACAGTACAGAAGGAGACCATTCGGCCTATCGTGCCTGCACCAACAACAATCCCACCCAATCCCCGTAACCCCACATGTTTAACCCGCTAATCCCCACGAAACTAGGGTCAATAAAGCATGGCCAATCAACCTAACTCGCATATCTTTGGACTGTGGGAGGAAGCCGGAGCACCCGGAGGAAACCCACGCAGGCACAGGGAGAACGTGCAAACTCCACACAGATGTGACCCAAGCTGGGAATCAAACCTGGGTCTCTCTGGCACTGTGAGGCAGCAGTGCTAACCACTGTGCCACCGTGCGGCCTGAATGTGCTGCATTTGGGTGACTTTTGGGGATGATGGGCAGAATGTTACATTCTGGGACAAAAGTGGGGAATTATGTTTGGAGCCCAAAGAAGTAGGGGAGATCCTAAATGAATACTTTGCGTCGGTATTCACAAAGGAGAGGGATGTGTTGACTGGGAGTGTCTCGGAGGGGAGTGTTGAACCGTTGGAGAAAATCTCCATTACAAGGGAGGAAGTGTTAGGTTTGTTAGAGAATATAAAGACTGACAAATCCCCAGGGCCTGATGGAATCTATCCAATGCTGCTCAGGGAGACGAGAGATGAAATCGCTGGGCCTCTGACGCAAATCTTTGTCTCGTCACTGGACGCAGGTGAGGTTCCAGAGGATTGGAGGATAGCAAATGTGGTCCCGTTATTTAAGAAGGGTAGGAAGGATAACCCGGGTAATTATAGGCCGGTGAGCTTGACGTCCGTGGTGGGGAAGTTGTTGGAGAAGATTCTTAGAGATAGGATGTATGCACATTTAGAAAGGAATAAACTCATTAACAATAGTCAGCATGGTTTTGTGAGAGGGAGGTCATGCCTCACTAACCTAGTGGAGTTTTTTGAAGAAGTGACCAGAATGGTTGACGAGGGAAGGGCCGTGGATGTCGTCTATATGGACTTTAGTAAAGCGTTTGACAAAGTCCCTCATGGTAGGCTGGTGAAAAAGGTTGGATCTCATGGAATAAAGGGGGAGGTGGCTAGATGGGTGGAGAACTGGCTTGGTCACAGAAGACAGAGGGTGGTAGTGGAAGGGACTTTTTCCGGCTGGAGGCCTGTGACTAGTGGTGTTCCGCAGGGCTCTGTATTGGGACCTCTGCTGTTTGTGATTTATATAAACGATCTGGAAGAAGGTGTAACTGGGGTGATCAGTAAGTTTGCGGACGACACAAAATTGGCAGGGCTTGCAGATAGTGAGGAGCATTGTCAGAAGCTACAGAAGGATATAGATAGGCTGGAAATTTGGGCAAGGAAATGGCAGATGGAGTTCAATCCTGATAAATGCGAAGTGATGCATTTTGGTAGAAATAATGTAGGGAGGAGCTATACAATAAATGGCAGAACCATAAAGGGTGTAGATACGCAGAGGGACCTGTGTGTGCAAGTCCACAGATCCTTGAAGGTGACGTCACAGGTGGAGAAGGTGGTGAAGAAGGCATATGGCATTCTTGCCTTTATAGGACGGGGCATAGAGTATAAAAGTTGGGGTCTGATGTTGCAGATGTATAGAACGTTGGTTCAGCCGCATTTGGAATACTGCGTCCAGTTCTGGTCGCCACACTACCAGAAGGACGTGGAGGCTTTGGAGAGAGTACAGAGGAGGTTTACCAGGATGTTGCCTGGTATGGAGGGGCTTAGTTATGAGGAGAGATTGGGTAAACTGGGGTTGTTCTTCCTGGAAAGACGGAGGATGAGGGGAGACTTAATAGAGGTGTATAAAATTATGAAAGGCATAGATAGGGTGAACGGTGGGAAGCTTTTCCCCAGGTCGGTGGTGACGTTCACGAGGGGTCATAGGTTCAAGGTGAAAGGGGGGAAGTTTAACACAGATATCAGAGGGACATATTTTACACAGAGGGTAGTGGGGGCCTGGAATGCGCTGCCAGGCAAGGTGGTGGAGGCGGACACACTGGGAACGTTTAAGACTTATCTAGATAGCCATATGAACGGAGTGGGAATGGAGGGATACAAAAGAATGGTCTAGTTTGGACCAGGGAGCGGCACGGGCTTGGAGGGCCGAAGTGCCTGTTCCTGTGCTGTATTGTCCTTTGTTCTTTGTTAACTGGTGGTTGTGTAGGTGGTGGGGGGGTTGGGGGGGATGGGGAGGGGGGGGGGGTGGGTGGGTGCGGGGGGCCGTGGGTGGGTGGCTGGTGGTAAACAGAAAATTCCTTGAATGAATCCCCACTGGCTTCTCACCCTCCCCAACCTCTCTGCAGTTTGATGCTGGCAAGGCCACGGATAGCCTGCCTGCCCTTGACCCAATTGAGACTCTTGCAGTGGCCAATTATTCACCATGTTAGGGCTGCTTCCCTCAATGTTTAGGCTGGTGGGAGGAAGTCCAGAGTATAAACATGGAGGGCATGTTTCCTCCTGTGGCGGCACTCCAGACCGACAGGTCATAGTTTTAGGATAAGGGGTATTAGAATAAGATTTAAAGATTAGGATAAGGGTTAGGGTAAGATTTAAAACAGAAATGAGGAGAAATTACTTCTTCCAAAGGATTGTTCATTTGTGGAAATCACTACGCTAGTGTGGTGGATATCGGGATAGTGAGTAAATTTAAGGAGGAGATAGACAGATTTTTAATCAGTAAGGGTTTGAAGGGTTATGGAGAACAGGCAGGTAAGTGGAGTTGAGGCTGAGATGAGATCAGCCATGATGGTATAGAATGGCAGAACAGGCTTGAGGAGCTGAATTGCCTGCTGCCAATCCTAGTTCTCATTCTTATGTTCTGATGGAAAAAGCCCAAAATAATTGGGTTCAGGCTTCTGGTGGGTATTGCGGGGTGGGTGTGGCTGGGCTGGAGGGGGGAAACGGGGGGTGGGTGTGGGTGGGTAGGGGAAGCGGTGCGGGGGTATACATGCAGCTGCAGTTGCCTTTTAACATCTGGAACTCCCACCTTAATACCCTGGTAACCACAGGACCAACCCTCCTCTCCCTGGCCTTTCTATCACAACCCCAATCCTCCACTGTCCACCCTCCCTACCCTGCAACCCCCAAGACCTACCTCTTCTTGAAATTCTGGGGCTGAGGCTCCGGGGGTTGCTTGCAGTCCCAATCCTGTCCACCGCTGCTCCTGAGCAGCAGTTGGCCAATCAGATTGGCGGTCAGCTTTCTGAGGTGGGGCTTGTTCCTGAGTGGGGAATCAAAGTCCTGCTTCCAGCCAATGAACGCTGGTTGGAGCAGGCAAGGGCTGTGGGGCAGATGCAGGGATATGTTCCCTGCCCACTCTTTGACTGTGCAAGAAGCTATAAAGGGTTCAATGGGTTAACCTGCCAACTTCATCCCATTGAAACCCTTCCCTGAATGAAAAGCTACAGAGGCAGTGAAATTTCACATTTGTTCCTCAATTCCTGTCAAGACTCACAGCAGAATGGATCTCAAAGCCTTGAAGAAAATCTTTTGCTTTCCGACATCAGTGAAGATGAGGAAGACTTTGAACAAGCTGGAAAACGACGTCGAGTAAATGCTCATTGAGTGGCAAATTTTTTAAAAGCTGTACTTTTTTCGGAGCTATTGAAATTCAACAAACAGAAAAGCACAAAGGATTCAGACCAAAATTCTTAACATAATCTGTCCCTACTTAATTAGTTGGCCATTTCCCCAGTCTAACCTTGCTATAAATATAACAATCTGTTAAACCCCTGCTTATCCTGTTGGGATCATTTTGGCATTTGTTCAATAAACCATGCACCCAACCCCCCACTAGCCCTCCCCCATCCCCTGTGCCCCCACTCCCACCTCCACCCCCCACCCCTACCCCTGCCACCCAGCAGTGCTCCAAGCTTTGCATCATTGAAACCATTCACTTGGCCCTTGATAGTGACCTCTGCGATCTGCACTTCACCTCGGATTGCCAACCCTCCTGGATTGTCCTTAGTGACCCAAAGGGCTAATAAAATGGCTGACCTAATCTCGGCCTCAACTCCACTCTTCTGCCTGTTCTCCCTTCAAACCCATTCCTAATTTAAAAATCTGTCTATCTGACAGAGAGGCCGGGGGAAGAGGCTTGGTCCCTGTGGTTACCAGGTGTTCATGTAAGGGAGGGGGGGGGGGGGGGGGGGGGCGGTGCCTGAAGTTAAAATTCATCCAATCAGGCAAAGCTCTTATTTGTCTTCCTCACTTTCCCATTGGCGTAGGATGATGGTGCAATGTGAGAATGACATTTTTTATTCATTCCTGGGAGGTGGGCATTGCTGCCCATCCCAAGTTGGCTTGGTCAGCCATAGGCCTGAGGGAATGGAGGTACATGTAGGCCAGGTATAAGGACGGCAGATTTCCTTCCCTAAAGGACACGAGTGAACCCAGTTGGGTTTTTACAACAATCGACAATGGTTTCATGGTCATCAGCAAACACTTAATTCCAGAATTTTACAGAATTCAAATTGTACTGTCTGCTGTGGCGGGATTCAAAATCAGGTCTCCAGAGTATTATTGGGCAGCATGGTCACACGGTGGTTAGCACTGCTGCCTCACAGCGCCAGGGACCCAGGTTCCATTTCCGGATTGGGTCACTGTCTGCATGGAGTCTGCATGTTCTCCCTGTGTCTGTGTGGGTTTCCTCCGGGTGCTCTGTTTTCCTCCCACAGTCCAAAAGACGTGCTGGTTAGGTGCATTGGCCATGGTAAATTCTCCCTCAGTGTATCCGGACAGGCGCCGGTGTGTGGCGGCTAGGGGATTTTCACAGGAAGTTCATTGCAGAGTTAATGTAAGCCTACTTGTGACGCTAATAAATAAACTTAAACTTATCACTAGTTCAGCGGTAATACCACTACGCCACCATGGGCAAGTTGAAGAATTAATGGTGGAAGTGTGTGCGTGGAGCAGTTGGAAGTGATTAGTCATGTACTGAAACCTCCAGGACAATGTTCAACAGAATTGGTAACCCTAATCTCACCTCTTCTACCTTTGACACACGCATTCTATTGCATTGCAGTGGAAGGGTGTGTTTCTGAATGGAGGGCTGTGACAAGTGGTGTTCATGATGTGGGGATACCGGCGTAGTGGTGTTCCTCAGGGAACCTTTGCTGTTTGTAATATATAATAAATGATTTGGAGGAAAATGTAACTGGATTGATTAGTAAGTTTGCGGACGACACAAAGGTTGGTGGATTTGCGGATAGCGATGAGGACCATCAGAGGATACAGCAGGATATAGATCAGTTGGAGACTTAGGCGGAGAGATGGCAGATGGAGTTTAATCCGGACAAATGTGAGGTAATTCATAGAGAAGGAAAAGAGAGAGTGCAGAATGTAGTGTTACAGTCATAGCTAGGGTGTAGAGAAAGAGCAACTTAATGCGAGGTAGGTCCATTCAAAAGTCTCATAACAGCAGGGAAGAAGCTGTTCTTGAGTCGGTTGGTACGTGACCTCAGACTTTTGTATCTTTTTCCCGAAGGAAGAAGGTGGAAGGGAGAATGTCCAGGGTGCGTGGGGTCCTTAATTATGATGGCTGCTTTGCCGAGGCAGCGGGAAGTGTAGACAGAGTCAATGGATGGGAGGCTGGTTTGCGTGATGGATTGGGCTACATTCACGACCTTTTGTAGTTCCTTGCTTTCTTGGGCAGAGCAGGAGCCCATACCAAGCTGTGATACAACCAGAAAGAATGCTTTCTATGGTGCATCTATAAAAGTTGGTGAGAGTTGTAGCTGACATGCCAAATTTCCTTAGTCTTCTAGAAAGTAGAGGCGTTGGTGGGCTTTCTTAACTATAGTGTCGGCATCAGGAGGACCAGGACAGGTTGTTGGTGATCTGGACACCTAAAAACTTGAAGGAGTGTTAATGGTAGTGTTAAAGACTAAAGCAGGTGCTGATAGTGGCATACAGGGAAGCTTGCGGAATGTGTTAATAGTAGAACAAGGGTCAGCCTCAGTGAAAGCAAAACAAGAGCAAGTGACAGATAACAAGAAAAAATGAACAGTTTGGATTAATCTACCTCACACAAGAGGGCGATGACTGTTGGAGCTGACTACCCAGAGAGGCAAGGATATTATATTCGTACAGATATTAAATTCAAGAGGGAAAAGGATGAACATTTGGGATGGGAAAGGGGACTGAAGCAATGCGAAACAAATTAGAGATTGGTACTCTTGGAATCTGGGGACTCTCCTGTCTCTTTTTAGGCTTTTTTGCTGAACCAGATGCATTTT